>NW_027331510.1:3261156-3566469 GCF_022965805.1 Primulina eburnea
AAATCCTGCTCTCCCTATCATTTTTTTTAAGGTAATTCCCTTGAATTATTATTTAAAATCATTATAGTTGTTTATTTATCAATAAATATACAATATTTAGTTGTTTGTAAGCATATATTGCTGTTTTTTTTTTTTTTTACGATAAAACATATATTGTTAATTTATAGAAATAAACAAAGAATGATAATAATGTGACATAAGATCATTTCATTATTATAAATTTTAAAAATAATGATACGAATAAAATTAACAAAAAAAAATATTTCATTATCCATTTGAATTGATATTTTGCTGAATTTTGACAGCACTTCCTAAAATGAAAAATGAAAAATGAAATCACTTTTTTAGTCAGTAAATAGGTTTAGATTTGCGAAACTCTACGTACCATAGTATATGAATAAATGTTGCATATATAATTTCTGAATTTATCTTCTACAAAATTAAATATCACCTGACATGTAATGTATTAAAGTTGAGGTTCTTTTACTAACTAATTTTTTGTAATAAATTTTATGAAATATTATTTGCAATTATAATTATAAATTCATTACATAACTTCAATTATTTCTTCCATGACAATAATAAAACAAGGAAAATAGAGCAGATACACATTTATTGAACCAGAACAAAAGTACATAACAATACCAACCCAGAGTATAGCCTTACTGAAGTACTTGAAAACATTCCATTACTTGAATCTATTTGAACTACAATAGATATCGACCGTCTGACCAAAATTCATCGCCCCATGACACGATACAACACTTAATTTTCAACAGAAGACAAGCCAGCTTAATCTAGTTTCGCCAACTAATTTGTTTCTTATCTTCAAATGCTGCTCCGTCGTTGATCATATCCTGAGCGTCAGTCTCCATTCCAAGCTTGGAAAGAGCAAGTGCCTGCATATAGAAAAGGCTGTTGGCCATTCGGGCCAGCAAACCTGAGCCTGCAAGGCGTCTCTCAAAGCAAGTTCTGGTTGGCCGATCATCAGATAAGAGAGAGCCCGCCTCACAAATACAGTGCCGGATGGAACAGTCATCAATGATACAAGCTACATGAAGTAAAATAATTGGATATGGATTAGGAAGGAAGAGGGGAGAAACTTTACGCATCAGAAGATGCGTGCAAACAAAATTAAAAAACACGACGGGTTCTCGAAAAAAGGTGGTAAGCAATATTTAAAGTGAATGGGCAGAGTCTCAAGTACTGAATAAGTTAGACTTCGCAGGAATTAGGAACAGCAAAACTGCCCTGTCACACCCTGGACAAGCTCAATCAAGCAAGATCATATACAGATTCTACTAACCACTTACTTTGTATCCACTATCATGGTATCACTTTATGGAAATCATTGATCCATGCTGATGTAGAAGTTCTACTCGTAGCATTAGAAAGCCATTAACAGATGTTCCGGGATTTGACGCAGGAAAAGGTATCACATGCTCAACCCTTACGATGGTAGAATATCAATCTCGAGCAAACAAGAACATTATACCTTGGAGTAGTAGTCAATTGCATTCTTGAAATCCTTATCTCGGAAAGCAATATCCCCAAATTTCTTGGTATTTAGCATGTCTTGAACTTGTTGTGTCCACTCTTGGAATGAGAGCTTCACCAATTACAATATGATTTCAGTGAGCACACATTACATCAAATATGAATTGCAAATGGTAAAAGTAAAATAAGTTTATACAACATAGATTAGGCATCAAAGTTCAGATTTTAATACGTGTTCTAAACAAGCAACACTGACTTTCAATACAACACAAATGAATTTGGAGAGTAATGCTTGGAATATCCCACAAACTCGAGATCGTTTCCAATTCTTGTGTTCAAAGATAACAAGAAAATAGCTAACCTCATTATCAGCACCTTCATCATCTTTGTAACCTGTCTTAAGTAAGATGTCTTGTACGGCAGTAAGGTCCATTTTTGCACAAGCCTTTCCAAGAGGAGAAAGCATGGTGGGCGGAACCACTGGGGTTTTTGTCACACCCATAAGCACATGCGATGCGACCTACAATAGTAAATAGCATCCCGTTTGCAAATTAATTCTAATATTGAGCTAATACAGCCATTGGTTTGCCAAAATCTATGTAATCATGAGTAAGTGCGTAAAACAAAAGAAAATCTGTCAGATAGAAGTGTTACCTTGTTCTGCTTTTGAAGGGGTGCCACAGCAGAAAGAAGAAACTTAATACCAGGCCTATCCCTAGCCTCATAGTGAAGGCACTTCGAGGCAAGTTCGACTAGCGCGGTAGCACCTTCATTAGTATATTGACCCTCCAAGGACGAGTCCATTACAAATAAAACATATTTTCCTCTAATAAGATCCAAAGCCTGAGGAACAGACTCAACATTAAGAAACTCATCAAATAAAAGACTTGGTAAATATATAAGTGTCATCTTGGACACACTACACCGTCGACTAATGAGGCCAACAATCATTTTAATGCAGCAAATTACATGTGACTAGCACTTCCTTTCTGCATTCTTCATGATAATTAGTGAATTAAAATAGTTTTTCAATGTATAGTCTGTCTTATGTCCCTTACAATATTCAGCTATATGGTACTCAGGTTGATCAATTCTGAACTTACTGTCAACTGTGCTGTTATAAGCAAGAACATTCATTAGATTCCGTACGTGCAGTAACAATATTCAGAAATTTTTGTAAGATGTTGCTCAACTAATGGGGAGTAATTAGCGAAACTAAAAAAGCATAATGCTGAAAAAACAAAAACAAAAACAAGAACCAGGAAAACATAAATGAAGACGAGCGATGATAGTACTGTACATGGCTGGGCGGAATATGCTTCCCACTCAAAAGGTCCAGAAGCACAGTTCCATAACTGTAGATCACGCTCTCTGGAATCACCCTGCCTGAAAAGGTTAATCTAAAAAAACATCAAGTCATACCAAATTATTAGATCTTACAGTAGTCAATTTCCGACACGGGGAATAAGAATTCTGATTTACTAAACATGGTACATCTCTCAACGTGAACCATCTTTGACATCGTCAATATAGTTGATCTCTTGGAGCTATACTTAATCTCTAAAATCTCCCGAGTTTTAATGTCTTATTCATCAAGATAGCTATCACAGAATTTTAAGGTAAGGCTTCATTGCTTGGTCTATTTTTTTGCGCAGAGATTCACTTTGATCGTAAAATGTGTATTAGTGAGGAAGAAATAGAATTGTGGAGTTCAGAAGATTGATGAAATTTTACCTAATGTGCTTTGCTAGCCATTTTTATTTCCAATAACTTATCCTGTGAGGCTGTTCGATTAGGAATCTATTTTTTTATGTATGGCATATGATATAATAGTTATAGTCCATCAAGCAAGCATCTTCAACATGTCCACCTTAGCTCTATGAGGCACTGAATTTTTCATTTATTTGATGCATATAAGCTGGAGTTATAAGGAGCAGTAAACAAAGATTCAATTTGAACAAGAAAATAGAGAGAACCCCTGAATCACCATTATCATATATTTGAATGGTACCAGAGCAAGTTTCAATAGTAACATTGTATGAAAGAGCTACAGGAAGTACATGAATATACCTGTACGCAAAAACTCTGGGGGTGTGTAAGCTAAATTGGTGCTATAGCTCTTCCCATCCCTACTGTTTTTCATCAAGCCGAAACTGGATAACCTAGGGTCTCCATCCTGTAATATGATTATATGAGCCCGTGTAATCAAAACCAAATGATCAACTGTAAGTGGCAATAGCCATTTACACAGCAAAAATCTTATGATGCACCTTGTTCAGGGGATAGGGGAATACGGTCAGCCAGTTTCTATACTAATGAAAAGACAGTTCAATAGTTCATCTTTTAGGTCATGTTGAAAATTATGAGCACAAGCAAACTGTAGGTTAATTGACTTTAATGTTCGGTGTCTGCATGCATAAGATCATCCTTTTCCGCAAATTCAGACAATTACACAAAATACCGGACAGAGACACAATTGTCATTGAAAGGCCCTGTCTCAAAACAAGCAGATTTACCATACCAGAGAAATCACCACAGAAAACCAGATCATCAAGAAGTCTCATGCTCAGAAGGAAAAAGAGGTATTTCTGGGCAACATTAAAGGTCTTTTGAGCAACTTATGTTAACTCGATTACCTCATCAAAAAGAACTCTGTAAGCATTTAAGTCGTGATATATTTTTCTATTTTCGGCATTGCAGTGGTCAAGTGCTTCTGCAATGTTGTATGCGATTCTCACACGCATTTCCCACGGGAGAGGTTGTTTATCCCCTACAGCAAAAAGTGAAGAAACCAGCCAAATGAAATGGCGGAAAATCAGAAGCTTTGCTATGCTTTATACGTGAACAAGTGGAAAGGGAGGGCCACAACCACAAGATATTCAGCATAAGAAAAATGTCACAAATGATTTCAGAATTACTGAAGTGGAGGTAAAAAAATACTACAATGAAACAGATGCTTCGATAGTGTATCATTTGGCATATATTCAGCAACTAATAGGCGTTCATCTCCTTCAGCACAGCATCCAATTAAGTTCACCATTCTCTTATTTCTGACCTTGCCAACTCCAGCAGCTTCTGCCTGCGAATGGATGATAATTATGTCAGAAGCTTAGCAGTATCTTAAGATTAGACAATTTTTTTTTGTGAAAAACCCATCAGGTATAGAATAATAATTCTCGGAAAAGACATCTCACGCTCTGTCATTTACAGTTGATTGACGATGCTAACAATTTCAAATTGACGATATGATATGTCCTAGCAAAATAAGTTGCGACAAGTTCAATATATGCTAGATAGAAACCACTGTCGAGGGGTTAAACCAGACCTATAACAAAACTCCGCCATAGAATTAAGGGATTATACGGAACATTCCTCCTCAAAATGCAAATATCAATGCATATCTTGTTATACGTAATCAAAGGCAAACTAAATCAAAACCAATTAACTGTAAAACTATTCCTTTCGGCGGTTAAACAAATACAGAGACAGATGGAACAATATCACCAATAGGGTGATTGTAATTTTACTACAGCAAAATCAAGTAAAAAATTACACCGCTAACACATTGGTCCATTTGACATATGCATTACATTACGGGATCAAATAAGTGAGACCTAGATAATCAATATAATCATATGGTTCCAGAATATTTTAGCCGCGGTGACTTGGTGAAAGGGAAAGGGTTACAAACAGGAAAAACTATATATACCAGACCAGAGTTTGTTGGAGGATGATTCTCGTAATATTATCTGTTTTGGCTAACTTTGTCTAGGTCAAGGAGATATTTCTTCTTGTAAAAGGAATTATTTCCTTGGCTGGGTAGTACTCTTTCGTGTGTGGTCGTAACACATTACAGTTGAATGGTAAGTAAATGAAAAGATATAGACACTTGAATGGCCAAAACATATAGAAAACTAACCACAAACTGTTGAGGTTCAGGCCATGATTGCTTTGGGAATCGTTTAATGGCAACAATCCGGTTATTTCTAAGCTTCCCTCTATATACAACATTAGGAGCTCTCTCTCCACTCTCTGAAACTATCAATTCACTGCTGAAGCCATTCGTTGCAGATCGCAGTTCTGATAGTGCAAATTCGTTGAAAGCAGATATTTGATCTTGATCCACTTGGTCCGCGATCTCTGAGCAGTAATCAATCAACTGTTTTACCCTCAAGTGCTTGAATGTGGAAAATGCAGTATGTTCAATGTTGAACAATGATTAAAAAAAATTTTGATAGTATAAGTATGTGTTAATATATTAAAAGATCATTCTATCCGAAATAACCGTATCCCAGTATGACCTGCCACCAGCTCCCTATTTTTGTTTGCTTAAACTTGAAATTGAACACCAATCAAAATACAAAACCCAAAGTGACAAAAGGGTGAATAAATAAAGCGCGACACAAAATTTCCTACTAATCGAAACATTAAGTTACATCCAGAATCCAGATACAAAGCAATTTACAGTGGAAATTTTGAGGGAAATGAAAGTAATCCGTGAAAGGCAAAACACATGGTATAAAATGTATGGCAGTGACAATGTTTCCAGCCAAAACTCAAAAAGCATAGAGCAGGGACGGACTTAGTGCAGTTCAGATAAAATGACTCGGAAAGCCTGGACACTGAACAACACAGAATGGTCATGACAATAGGGGCGTAGCTATAGTATGGGCTGGGCTGGGCTCAAGCCTAGCAAAGATTATCAAATTTTTTATATATATAGATATATTGTAGTCCAATTATTTCCTTAAGCCCATCTATTACAAAAATAAAATGAAAAGAAAAAAAAAGAGAGTAAAAGAAACGATAGAAAAAAAGCTTCTCTCTCACAGCTTCAGGAACGCCTGGAAATTGGAATACCATCTCAATAGAGCCTCAATTGGATCATTACAAGCTTGATGTATTTTAGGATATGATGTTTAAAGATATTGATTCTCTTCCTAAATTCTGTTGACCACTAGTTAGAAGAAAGAAGTCGAGGATTTATTTCATTATTGATAGACTGATTCGTTTGATCTTGACTCTTCCAGTTTCCACTGCTACAACTAAGCGAGCATTTTCAGGGATGAAACTTTTCAAGACACCACTTCGCAACAAAATGGAGCTGGAATATTTAAACAATGCAATGATTTTGTATATTGAGAGAGAGACTGCTCATAACATTGATATAGATTACATGATTGATATATTTGATCTTTTTGAAAAATCGAAGGTTGCGACTAAAGTAGTGTTTATTTAAGTTACCTTCTTTCGAGTAAGTTTTTTTTTTTAATTATGCGTACTTGGAAAATGTTGTATTGATTTCTAGATTATATTTTTTTATTTTCTAGCCCACCATATTTTGAAATTCTGGCTACGCTGACATCAACTGAAAACACGTGGGACTACTATGGCACTAAATTGGTATTACCGTATTTGGAAATTTTCATGTAGATTATACTAATTTTATTTAGTTAAGGGAAATGGATGATGGGAATCTTTCCAAGAATTTGCTACGGAACTGGAATGGTAGCCACCGTGATCCATTCACATTTACTTGATATTATGATTCACACAAGCCAAAGGACATTTCAAGTGCCCATATAACAAAGAAAAATAATCACCAGCCACAGATAAACAAGCCCATAAAAGGGTTCGATCATTCATGAATCGCATTCATATAGCCTTGCAACTAGGGGTGATCACGGTGCGGTTTTGTGATTTTTTTTAAAAAAATTAAAACCGAATTGCCATATGCGGTCAGTTAGTATTTTAAAAAAATAATCGCGGTTTTACATGTAGAATTAATCTTACGGTGTTGAGCGGTTTTAGGTGGTTGCGGTCGGTTTACGGTTTTTTTTAATGAAAAATATTAAAACTTATATTCTAATTTATTTTAAAACAACAATAATATACCGTCTTCAAATATAAAATATAGTTCAAATCACACAAAGATAAAACTAGATAAAATAATAATCAAGATTCAAAACTAGGTTAATAATTTAACAATACAACACAGTCACAACAAAAATGACATTTATACTATTTTATTATTATTTTTTATTTTCAAACTTCAAACAAAATATTGTTGTAAAAAAAATAAATAATCTAATAAATTAAGACGAAGATAAGTTTATTTTGTAAGCGTAATATTTTGAAGAGAGTTAGATATAATGAAGGATGATTTTTTTAATTGAACATGTTGTTTACAATTATTATAATCCTAGGCCAATATTATGGAAAACGGTTTGAGCAGTGCAGTTTGATACGGTTATTGAAAAAAAAATAACCGAACCGTGAATGTGGTGCAGTTTATAGGAAAAACGGTGCGGTGCAATGCGATTCGAACCGTTTGTGCGGTTAATAAAAAATTTGATCACCCCTACTTGCAACTAACGAAAAAAAATTAAGAAGATTGGGAAACAATAAGAATCAATAAAGAGTATTAAAGATAGCATCCAGAATGAGTTAAAAGTACACAAGCCTGCAGACTCAAAAGCTCACCAAATGGTGAAGATAGAACCAAAAAAAGAAAGAAATTGAAATACCCGGATCTGGTTTAGCGTCAGGTTGAGAAGATTCTTGGTCAGGGGACTGAACGTTAGCAGTTTTGGACTGCAAACAGCCCATCGCTAGTATGCTCACATTCAGACTTCCACACTTACTCCGCGTATTTAATACTTAGATTTTTTTTTTTTTTACCTTTTTATGCCTTGACAGGTGGTTTCAAGAAACAAGGAGAAAAACTTGAAATCGTGAAATCAATGCAAGAAACTACCTCTCTATCTTCACCTATGAGCAAAAAAACAAGTTGGGTTTCAAGAAACAAGGCTAAAATTGCAATCTTGGGGAATCAATGTAAGAAAGCTCCACTACATCTTGTACCTTAGAACTGAAAACCTTGAAGGGTATCAAGAAAGAAAGCTTAGAATAATTTGTTCTAGGGGAATCAATGTGGATGGCTGGATGCAACTCGACTTTACCTGAGTGTGAGAGGGGGATCGATTATTAGAAGAGTGGGAGTGGTATTTGAGATGATAAAAGGATGATTGGCATGTGAAGAGAGAAGAAGAGGTACTGATTTTGCAGTAAACACTATAGAAGGCTTTGGTGGTTGTGTGCATCCAATTGAGCAGTTCCATTTTTCACACCTTCAGCAACTGTGTGTCTCTCTCTGCGTTTTTGTAAAGCTGTTTTTGTAAAGCTTGTGTGCCTTTTTGTGTGTATAAAAAGTACCGTGCAAAAAAAAGTTTTAGATCAGATAGTTTGGTATATAAAATTTGGATCACTTTTTAAATATATTTTGCAAAATAAATGTCGAAAAAATCGACTAAAAACAAAGGCTAGATAAAAAAATTGCTATTATGTGACATGATCTTACTTGTTTATATTCAGACGAGACGAGATGACGTGAACTATATTTATCATAAAAAATAATAATTTTGGCAAAAAATATATTTTTTTATGAATTGAATCGAGCTGGAGATCTGTCTAATAAAGCTGATCTGTGAAACGGTATCACGAGAGTTTTTGTGAAATAAAAATTGAAATTTTGATCATATGAGGAGGAATTATGTAAGTTTTATTTTTTGAATGATATAAGCTCCATTTGGACAAGTATTTTTAAAAATAAAATTTCAAAATCTTTATAATATATTTAAAAGTAGTTTTAAAAATAAATATGTGTGAATATATAAAAAAAATTTACAGTTAAAAAATAATATGTTTTGATTTTTATTATTATCTTCTTTTATAAAAAGATCACTCTCACTTATTATTTAAAAACTATATTGAAACATTTTTCAAAAATATTTTCAAAAACATTATATAATAATCTAATTCAAACACATATTAGTTATTTATCTTTCAAATAAATAATTTAGCCTTAGTTTATAAAAACAAAATAAAACATCTTAGTTACAAAATCCATCAACGGCCCAAACATTTTAGTTCGAATTCAATTTCTGGATGTTGAAAATACTAATGGGCCTATGTCAGCCCAAAGCGTGAAGAATAATTTTAACCGGCGTCCATCAGACGAGACACGTGCGTCGCTCGTGCATCATAAGCAATCGAACCTTCCGACTTTTACTCCATCGGAATCCAAAGAAAAGGTCAGCACCTCCAAATCTTATCGAACAGGTAATTTTCTCCAAAGTCTCTCTATTTTTTGTTGATTTCTTCCGCCGTTTGATTCGTGTTGTTGCTTGATAATAATTTCAATGGAGATTTATGTATGCTATATTTGTTTGTTTTGATGGTTATTAGTTATTGCTTTATCTTGTCTTGACTACTATTTGACTTTGATTTCGTTTTGCTATAGATGATGGATTCTTGATGGTAATATGCTCGAAATTTTGTGTTTCCTTTCCGAGGTTTTGATGTGAGATTGATTGTCCCTTTTTAGGGGGTTTTATTGTGTTCATCTAGAGTTTCTTGTTTTGTCTCGTCTTCTCATATGTTTCTTTTAGGCACAGCCTTTTGTTCTGTATTTTTCAGTGTTCACATACTTTGATTGTGTTTGGTTGATACTCAGGAATGAGTTCCAAAGTGATGAGTTTCAGACAAGGTTGTTATATGGTGAATCATCTAATGTAAAGAGTAGTAAGACTATCGGATGAATTTGTTGATTAGACATGTGGATCAGTGAAGTCGGCTAATTAGCAGGCAGTCTTTCCTGATGGTCTTCTTTCTAACCTTGACCAAATCTTCAAGCCTGTGTCTCATTTCAACACAGTCTACATGCACAAACATTTGTATTATTTTTTTGTTAGATAGAGTGGCAGGATTATGAAAATATATTGATAATTTAGTTATTTTTCTTGATTGAAGCTGAAGAAATAGAGAGGATATTGACCAGTTTTACTGAATTTGTGTGAGCTAGTATCCACTTGATCTGTGGCCTAATATCCTTGTCACGAGGTAGGACTTTCTTAGGATGTTCTGGAAGCCATGCTCATGTTGAGTTCTTGGTATCTTGCATGGGCATTGTAGCTGCTATTTCCTTCTAATGAAGAAGAAAATTGGTATACAGTGAATTAGATTCCACAGTAAAAAGTATTCATGCGTTAGGGGATCATTGTAATTCCAAGGGACGATATTTCCTGGTGTTACAATTCAAAGTCTTTTTTTTTGTTGTGACATTTAATGATGACTGCTTTCCATGGAGCATGTACCGGTTGGTTTTTCAGAGTCGATATTGTTGTTGCAGCGAAGAGTTATTTCTTTATTACAATCAGCGGAAAAAAATAATATTTTTTGGGCTTCTATAGATATTAGTAGAACTTGTAGAAATGTTTCTTATGTATGCTGATGTCTTAAGTTTGGCCTGATACATTTCAGTTTGATGTTTCAGGATTGATATCTATGGATAAGGAAGAACCTGTCAAAGACACAGCTGATGACGTGACTCGGGAATCACTAATCGAAATCTCTTATCGAGTACCCGAAGCAGATCCAAATGCTGAAAAGTCTCCCAAAGATGTAGAACACGAGAAAGTCATTGCACCTATTGTTTGTGATGGAGACGAGAAAACCCGATCTAAGTTAATCTCCATATCATATTCACCGTCACCAGACGTGAAAGGGCTACCGTTGTTACCTGGGCAAGTTGATGGTTAGCCTTCCACAGTGAGTCTATAAATTGAGACAAAATGTAAATTTACCTTGTGATAAACTACATAACCTTTATTTACTGGATATTCGGTGTAATTGTGTTTTCTTTCGAAAACTTGTATTGTAATGGATTTCATTATACGTTTGTGTGAGTTAGCTGGAACAACTTTCGTACCTGCTGCTCAACGCCCATTCTTCAGTCTTTTTACCGGGGAAAAAACCAGATATGGAACAATAAACACTATTATGAATCCATATATTCTAAATTTAAATCCAATTCCAAAAGCCATTTTTAATTTTTTCAAACATAGTGCTCGTGTTGAATGTTCAGGAAATGTTTGAGTTGCCTCGGAAACTAATCAGCCCAATCAAGGGACGGACCCAGGATTTCATCTGCGGATTCTTTTTCAGTTCTCTCACCCCTTGTCACTAGTTATTTGGGTTACCACAGTACTTCTGATATATAACTGCGACTTAAGGTTGTATTGGGATGGACAGGGGAATGATTTTATGGATGGAAAGCATTCAAGATTTTGAGACAGAATGGTTGTAACAGGAACCCCACCCGACATTGTGACCTTCGAGTATTAGATTATATTATCCAATGAATCAAAGGGCATGGCCATTTGAGGGCCTAGAGTAGAAGACATCTCAAAAGTTGATAACTCCAGCTTGTGAATGATAGCAGTCAGCAGAAGAAAACAACATGTTTATCTGTGCATAGCCCATTTTGCTCTGTTTTCTGAGGTTGTCCTTTATATCTTTTGGAGATTTCGATGGATTTCCTTGCTCTTCACAAACTCAGTGTTTTCGTCTGTTCTTGCGTAGTGATGTGTTCTGCTGCAGATGGTACACAATTTTAATGGGCATTTCTGGTTCGGAGTTGCTGTTTTTTGGTCGTTTTCTACTCAAAAAGGCTCCTATAAACAGAGGATATTTTTATCATTTAGTGGCCAGAAAATATATTATGATATTGACACTCCGGATGCGTTAGCTATTTAGTTTTCAGAAATGATTTTGAGATTTGTATAACTGCTGTCACTCTTATTTTTTTAATTTAAAGGCTTACCTAACATATAAGTTCCATCGTAATAATTTTTTTTTTTAATATTAAAGTCATTTTTGTATAAAAGATTTGGATATTATATAAAATCAGAACATTGAATATGTCTGTTTATAAGATTTTTTTAACACTTATTTAGTTATTAAAATGTTATTTTTAACTATTTTAAAAATATCTTTTTATAATATTTTGTGTATTAAGAGCGATGTGATCATTTATCCTCCAAACATAACATATCACCATTTTATATTTTTCCTGAACTCGAACGAAGTGTGTTTGTTACAGAGATTTACTAATTTTTTTTAAATATTATATTTTGTGAAACTGATAGATTTCTGTTCAATTTTGTAAAAGCTTGCATATTCCTAAAGAACTTCATAAAATTTTATAGATTTATTTTGCACGACTTTTATTGACATTTATAAACTTTATATTATGAATTTTGTAATTTATTTTTGTTATTTTTTTCTTTTCACTAACATTAATAGCTTTTATTTATTTATAATATTTTATCTATCAATATAAATATTTTAAATTTATTGATTTAATTTACGAAAGACGATAAATAATCACTACTAAATTTATTAGGATTAAAATTCAATTATTTAAGTCAATTCAATGTGTTTATTTGTTTAATTAAAATTTGCTATGACCAAAAATATAATTTGCTAAGTTTATTATCAATACTCGGGAGTTATCAAACAATGGTGTTTTAGGATCAAATTTGGCTCGAATTACTTTCCTCTTACCTTTTTTCTTTTTCTATATAAACGGATTGAATAATAATCAAAATGATAAATCAGAATTTTCATTTCTTTCCATGCATGCTTTGATACCAAACTTTTATGCTGGACATGCAAGTAGGGAATTCGAAACTGCCGTGGGCCGTTTCTTAGCTTTGTCAAAAGAGGCAGCCCATGACCCATTTAAAAATACATTATTAAGGTCAACTATTTTTTTTTTTTTAAAAAATAGAGATTAATACTTTAAGAAATATAAATTTTATTAGGTAACGACATAAAAAAAAAAAAAAAAAAACAAGGGATACGAGCGAATAATGTGTTCATGATTATTATATTTACAGTTAGACAAGAATTTTCCAAGCTTCAGCTAACGGCGAAATAAAAAATTTACAAGAATTTTCTAAAGTACAATGATGAAAAAATATTTTTTTAATCTCAATTAGTGGTGTGTGTGAAGAGGAAAAACAACGTTAATTCGGTCGATTCAGAAAGAGTTTACAGTAATACGACTACCTCTATCTCACTAACAATTTGGCTTAAGAAACACCAAACGTAGTTACAAAAATATTAACTTTGAATATTTTTGAAGTCGTTTTCGACATTCGTAAATGTAAACACCTGTCAGCTCTAAGACAAACTCCAAAACACAACGTTGTGTTATTCTAATTTGGGACCATCGTCGCACGTTGTATCTAAGCCCATACAAACACGACGACAAAACGAATAGAACCAGGCCGGCAAATTTAGCTTCTTATATGTTCTGTTTTCCATTTATATACATACAGAAATTACATCCCCTCAATTCATCCACTTTATTATTAATATATATACATACTTATTTGTTTGAAACAAATCCACTACGTCTCTCTGCCTCACCTTTATATGCACTATCATAGTACTCGGAAAAGGACTCGTGCGAGTATCAAACTTCTTCTCTTCTGGTTTTTTCTGCTGTTCCTCCTTCAACATCTTTGTTGCCAATCACACAGTTACCCCTTTTCAATTTCAAGAAAATCAAGCTCAAAATCTTGAAAAGGTCACTCCTTTTGATATTCTGACAGCCTTTTCTCCTGCCCTGCTACTAGTTAAGTCGTGGAAGATGGGTTGGATGGTTGTATTGTTGGGTTGTTTTTGTGGGGTTTTTATGGTGAAATGGGCGTTAAAGAGTGTAAATTGCTGGCATTGTGAGAGGGGATTGGGTGACAAAAGGTATGAACTTCCGCCAGGTGATTTCGGTTGGCCGTTTATCGGCAACATGTGGTCCTTCCTCAGAGCTTTCAAGTCTGCCAATCCTGAATCTTTCATCTCCTACTTCGTCAACAGGTCACCATCTCTTTCTATTTACAGAGTTTCTGTCTCTGTGTGTGTGTGTGTGTGTGTATTCATGTAACCTATGACAGGGGACAAGAGAGTTAGGGAGTGATTTCACTTATTTATGAAAGAATGAACAAAATTTTAAATTTTTTAATCCATCGCTCTCAATTTTCACTCTTTCATTTTTAGGTACTTGTATATGTTTGTGCGCATATACTATAGACTATGGTCATATAGTATTCAGTGTTCACCATCACTTGGATGAAGTGCACCAGAATGCTGTAATAAAAAAGAAAAATAAAAGGAATGTGTCGTGTATGGACTGAGAATCTTTGGAGCAGGCATGAAGTTGACATATTCTGTGTTACTCTCTTTTTTTTTATCATTCATTTTTAGGCGCATTATTTAGTTATTTTTCGATATATAACATAATAAGTCTCATGGAATGCAGAAAGATGGCATGTGATAATTAATTATTGCCCCCATGTTTAGTTTATCAGTAATTGGTTGTTTAACTTTGTATCTTTTGTGTGCTTTAGTAATTTACATTGTCAGAAGTGTAAAAAGTGAATGTGTTTTTTTTTACATCTTTTTATCAGTTAGGATTAGTCAAATGTCTGGTAAATGAAAAAATTAGTGTCCGTCACTCTCACAACTCGCACAAAAAATTACTCTATCGACCAGAACAAGTTGGGTCTGATCAAAACTCGACATCATAATTAGAATTTATTCCGGAAACACTAACAAAAATTTCACAAACTATTATTCCATTCCATAAATGTTACAATGATTTATATATATATGTTAAAAAAAGAAAAGAAAAGAAAACTCTCGAAAGTATTTGAGTTGTCATGTCAATCTTGTTATGACGTGACACATCCGGTTTATTTTCTCATCATAAATTTGACTTCTTTTCTAAATTTCACGTCTTACCGAATCACATCTATTCGTTTTGCTTTTCTGTGTTTGTTTCTTACATCATATGGAATGGTGAAACTAAATTTATTTGGTAACTTCTATTAGTTTCAAGTTGTTCAAAGACGATTGTGATTTCGATATTTTATATTGTCAATTTAATTTTAGTCCGATATTTTTGTTTTTGTTTGTGATTTTAGCTACATTTTATGATGAGTTATTTTGATATGAGACTGATCAAAGTTTTCGATGAAAATGACTAAAATTATATAAAAAAATTTAAATTACATGGCTAAGCACATAATTCAATTGTTATTAGTCTATTGAGAATACGATGACACCATTTTCACGTTTCCCTTGGATTTTTACATTCTCACGTCTCAGATTGAATGTTCGAAATTTAATCGATTTCATTGATATATTACTCGATCCGGTATATAATAATGCTCTGCTTTTTTTCCAAAAAATTGCAGATTTGGACATACTGGAATGTACAAGGTGTACATGTTTGGCAACCCTAGTATAATTGTTACCACAGCAGAAACATGTCGGAGAGTTTTAACTGACGATGACTCGTTCAAGCCAGGTTGGCCATCGGCCACCATGAACCTCATCGGGAAGAATTCTTTCGTCGGAATTTTCGATGAGGAGCATAGGCGGCTGCGCAAGTTGACATCAGCACCTGTGAACGGGCAAGATGCGCTATCTGTTTACCTGAAATATATAGAAGATAATGTGGTATCGGCCTTAGAAAAATGGGCAGAGATTGGGCAAATCGAGTTCTTGACTGAACTTAGGAAACTAACTTTTAAGATAATAATGTACATTTTCTTGAGCTCAGAAAGTGAAGCTGTTATGGAAACTTTGGAGAGGGAGTATACCGCATTGAATTATGGAATCAGAGCTATGGCAATCAATATTCCTGGATTTTCTTACCATAAGGCACTTAAGGTAATTAGCATTGCTGAATGTGTTCGATCTATGTAGTAAAGATTGCACCTTTTGTGACATGTTTTTTGTATTCAAGACACTGAATTAGATAATAATAATCCAATGTGAGTGATCATAAAAAGATCTTCTCAAATTTGATTCTTAAGTCAACTGTTGATCATTCAGGCTCGTAAAAAACTTGTCGCTGTTCTTCAAGGTATAGTGACAGAACGTAGGGAGCGGAGGAGGAAACATCTGCCAAGCGAGAGGAAAGACATGATGGATGCTCTAATGAATGCCGAAGACGAGTATGGTAGAAGATTGAATGACGAAGAGATTATCGACATTTTGGTCATGTACCTAAATGCTGGCCATGAATCCTCGGGGCATATTACTATGTGGGCAACACTGTTCCTCCAAAACCATCCCCATGTGTTTGAAAAAGCTAAGGTAACGTTAAATATTTCAGGGAATGGAATAAACTGAGTTTTCTGCTATATATTTGTATGTTAAATGAGAGCTTAATGTTGTGCTATCAGTGTAGCAACTGCTGGCTCTATTCTTATGTACTAATCCATTTGGCTTGATGATGAGATAATAACACTCCAATTATTAAAAAAACTTGAGCTAAATAAGAGACGATAGTCACGATACAAGGACGTTGAATCCCATCCTATTTTGTCATTTTTGCATCAATTCTACTACCATAGGAAACAGTAGTTTTACTTTTTAAAGTCACGCAGAATCCCACTTCCTTGAAATGGCCATCAGTATTGCGCTTTAAACTCCTTTTTCTCGCTATATTCATGACGATTTTTTTTTATATAAAATGTGGGATGCATTCAGGCAGAGCAAGAAGAAATTGTGAAAAACAGGCCACCAGGCCAACAAGGTTTGACCCTTAGAGAAGTTAGACAAATGGAGTATCTTTCCAAGGTTTGCTGTCTTACTAACTCATTGACGATGTCGGCTTCAGATTCCTTTATTCTTAAAAAATTATGCTTGTAAATCTCATAGGTAATCGATGAAACACTTCGCGTCGTTACATTCTCACTTGTGGTCTTCCGAGAGGCAAGGAAGGATGTTAGCATCAGTGGTAAAACTACCATGTCAACCATCCATGCCCTTTTAGATTTTGTTCATGCATAGAGCATGGTTCTTAAATGGACTGTGTCCGACAAAAAAGTCACGTTTTCTTGATTTGATTCTTCAATCTTCAGGTTACACGATCCCGAAAGGATGGAAAGTTTTGGTATGGTTTAGGGGTGTTCATCTAGATCCTGAAACATATGTTGAACCGAAGAAGTTCGATCCTTCGAGATGGGATGTGAGTTTCTTTGCGATTGAAATATAGCGCTAAGTTTTTCTGGTGGCGCTATGGGCATATTATGTGATTTATTATACTTCAGTCTCTAATCCTAATACGTCCCAATATAATGTGCAGGGATTCACACCCAAAGCCGGGAATTTTATTCCTTTCGGTGCTGGAAGCAGATTGTGCCCCGGAAACGATCTTGCCAAGATCGAAATCGCGATATTTCTTCACTATTTTGTCTTAAATTACAAGTTCGTCCTCTCATCGCTTTCTTGATTTTTCTGGGGAAAATTTCTTAATATTTTTCGTTGCTTGTTGCAGGCTTGAGAGACAAAATCCCGCGAGTCCATTGATGTACCTACCACATTCCAGGCCTAAAGACAATTGTCTAGGGAGGATAAGAAGAGTTGTTACTCGAAATGTATAGTTCTGGATTTTTTTTATTTTTATTTTCACGTTGAAAATCCTCGTCTTCTTTTTTGGCTCCTAAATAATATTATATTATTTCCACCATCCCCATCTTTCATTGAATCGAATGATATTTGATGCTACGAGTTGTTTACAATTATCCAACAGCCCCACATTCGACCCTATTTCCGACAAATCGTTATATTATTTGGTGTGTTCGATATAATCATTATATAATACCATTTTTTAATGTGTTCTATTCAGTTCGACACTTATTTATAATACTGTTCGGAAAAAAACCACTACAAAAGAACTTCAATTTTTTAAATATCTCCGAAAAAAAATGTAACTCGACTTTAAAATCTCAACTCAATCCCTAACCTGAATTCTTGATTTTTCTGAGAAAAATTTCTTAATATCATAATATTTGAATTTGACTGAACACAAATTTAACATTTGAGGATGAGTTCAAACTCGGATGAGTATAAATCCTGCTAATTGCATTCGACAAGTCATTTTGAATTATTCGGAACTTGGCTCTAGCTTATATTCGATTATTTATTGACAACGGGACGATCCATTTTGACTGCTCCAGTTAAACGATCAATTGGGTCGAATCCCGGGGCGAACCCGAACTATGACCATTCTGTCCTTAGACGGGTACTGACCCACCCAAGTCAAACTAAAATTTTATCCGGCCCGTAAAAGATATTGATGGGCTGATCTTATATTCAGGTTGATTCTCCTTTTTTTTCCCGAACTGTTTGGGTGTATTAATGTGAACCTATGCTAAACACTCCTTTAGCCTCGAACTGTGAATGATGGCGGCCACGGCTAGTCTAATTCAAAAGATAGGAGAAGCAGTAAAGCAGGTGGCTGCAAACAGAGGCTCAGATTGGTGGTACACTCCTCACATGGCCGCCGCTTCTCGCGCCATTGCTGAACGCTTACCACTTGTCGACATTATTCTTGAAGTCAGAGATTCCAGGGTAGATTTCCTATCATTATAATTTTTACGTGGTTCATACGCCCTTCACGTGTTTGTTGAAATGTTTGTGTGAGCCAGAGTCCGTTACTTGTCGACGCATGAATTCATGGATTTCAAATGTTTGGTGAAGTGCCGGGATCCACTAAATAAAGTTTCTAGCTTTAACCGGATTGATCGGGCCGGTTCCCTTTTTAACCGTTTATTGGAGTTGAAAATTGCTTTTTCTTTGAAATAGAATTTAAATTTTCTATTTGGGGATGGCCTATCTTTCTGGATGGAATCCGTGCCTAAGCATAATATAGCAGCTTATCTGTTAAAGATGATGTGCTTGTAGGAGAAACATGAGAAATAACTTGCCCATCTATATTTTCTTCATTTTTAGATTCCATGGTCGTCAGAATACGGGCAATTGAGGAAATTAACTCCGTCCGCGAGGCACATCATAGTGCTGAATAAAAAGGATCTGGCAAACCGCTATCAGACAAAGGTGTTTGGTTGGTTATGTATAATTTCTTTTGGCTGTGCACAGCTTATATTTTACTTGTTGTCACTTTTCACAGTTGTGAATGGCATGTTATATCAGATTCAGATGTGATACTCTAGGTAAAGGGATAGAAGTAAAAAACAAAATGGTGCCTTTGGAGCCCTCGGGTTTTGAAGCTTTCACATAGGAAGTGTGGCTAGTATGTAATAGTTACATTCACATTCGTTAGCATATGATGTAAATAGATCAGATATCTCGAGCAGTTTACTAGTTTATTGACATGCCTCTTCTTTTATTCCCGTTTCTGTTTTGCATGTTAAAGCAGTTTTAGTTTCCCTTATAAGTTATGATTGGCGAATAATATATATCTGCGCATAGAAATATGTAGACTTGCAACATTCTTGATTATGCTTTTGAAAGTTGAATTTTTTCTATATCAAATATTAGCTGTGATTTATTTTTTATTCACCTAATGACTTCGACTTTTCAGTCAAAACATTTACAGTATCTATATTTCCGAATACATGTTCTACTCTCAAGTAATATTGCATTTTGCCTGTGCAGGAATGGCTTAGGTTTTTGAAGGAACATAACTGCTCTTCTTTTGCAGTCAATTCCCATAATAAGGAAAATGTCCAGGAGGTAATTGTGCTGTCATTTTCAAATATAATCCATCATCTGAAGTGCAGCTAGTGTGCAGCCATCCAATGGCTATTATTTGACGAGGACATATAATCTTTATCATGCTGATCTTTTTGCATAAAATATCAGGTGATTGCAGCCATGTTCCATGGCTTATTACTGATATCTCCCCACCATAATTCATCATACAAGTTTCGTCCTTAGGTTCTAAATTGTTCTTAATTTCCTAAAAATGTCTAGTGAAAGGTGTAAAATGACTATTTTATCCCAAATCGTGTACTTTTTTAATAAAAAAATAATCCTAAAATACATGAACCGTCGAATGATTGCTGGCAACTCCATAAATACTTTTTTCTAATTTTTCAAATACAAGGCTTTGTTTGTGAAGCCTCCCAACTATCTTCATCCCACCTTTTAAATGACATTAATTTTGTTGATGTCATTATGATCTTACTATCATACTAACAACTCGCAGTTCTTGAACTTTATACAAGCCAGAGTCAAAGAAATGAACAAAATGGATCATCATCTTGCTAATACCATATCATTAATGCTTGTTGGTATTCCTAACGTGGGAAAATCTGCGCTAGCCAATGCTTTACATCAGGTTGGAAGGATTACAGCGGCAGGTGCTGATTTCTTCGTTCATATAACACCACCGAATCATTAAAAAATTTGTTTCATAGTCATGCATTTCATATAGTTTTGCCACCTTTTCTTGCTTTTCCTTTCCAAATATAAAATTTATGCTTCTAAATTTACAAGACGTTCATTGATTTGAAGAGAAAGGGAAGTTAAAACATTCTATTGTGAGTCCACAGCCAGGCGAGACAAAGTGTATAAGCAGCTTAAAGGTACGGAATTCTATTCACATGCATTGACACACTATTTAATGAGCAAACCTTGTAATTTAATGGTTTTGAAAAGATTGTGAGAATTCGAAGTCGCTGCTGGTGAAACTTATTAGACAAAGTCTTTCTAGTGGCCCCTATCCTAAGGCCTGAGCTGTGACTAACCCTCTTTCCATTACAACTTGCACCAAAATTAAATTACTGAGCCGACTGAACAAGTATATATATTTTTATTCAATTCTGATACCTTGTTTGCATCAGTAGGTATTTGATATCGTGGTATTTGACCGTTAATTTTCTATCCAACTTTATCTTGCCATTTGTTTCTTAGGTCTTTATAGTTTCTGCTTATCTTGTGATCTTTAATTTGTTACGCATACAACTTGTATCTCCCCAGTTCATCTGCCTGGTAGCATTCTTGTTCTGTTGTTCCTCTTGTGCTGTTTCCTCCAAGCTTCTTAAATATCGTAAATTATTTTACTTAAAAACATTCAATGGCAGATTGCTAGCCATCCAAATGTCTATGTCTTGGACACTCCAGGTATTTTACCTTCCAAGATAAATGATGATTGGGTATGCTCCAAGCTTGCTTTAACAGGTACCATTATTTAATTGATGAAGTATATATTTGTGTTCCACTTTGTGCCTAAATAAACGGAAAACGTAAAAACACTCTCACGTGTTTATACGCACGTGCAACCACTCACATATGAAATCAGTAGTGTGTTCCAAGTGTAGAGTTTTAAAGGAGATTTTCAGATCTTGTTTGCAAAATGCAGGAGCAATCAAAGATAGTGCAGTTGGAGAAATAGAACTCGTCCAATATTTCCTATCGATTCTTAACTCCAGTGACGAATACACGAAATGGGGAAAGTTATCTGGCATAGAAATTGGAGGATTATCAAGTGAAGGAGGAACAGATCTGGACAAAAGACGGAAAAAACAATATCCAACAGATCACACTCAGGTAATCTGTTTGTGTTTAAATTAGAAAGAATGCATTGCAACATTTTCTACTCTCCAAGCATCTTACCATGTTCCAACACACTTTCTTGATGATAAGTTCGGGATGACACAAAGAAGCTGCACATCTTTCTCTTGTTTCTCCACGTGGTATCCTGATACATTTCCAAACACTACCGTTATGATGATTTTTCATCCAGGACTTCATTGTCAACAATGTAAGACGGACCCTTTTTGAGGCCATCTCATCATTTAAGGGTGACTTAGAAAACAGAAAAGATATGGCACGACTTATGGAAGAAGAGTTCAAACTTCTTCTGAAGGTTTTCCATCTTCCTTTAGAATCAGAAGAAGAAACTAATTGTAAGAGGGTAGCCACCAAATTACTAAATCTGTTTCGTACAGGACGACTTGGCCATTATACGTTAGACTCAATTCCAAGTAAAGCTCTATCCATTTCCTTTTGATATACCGAAGTACATATAGCTCTGCTCTGATAAGTTTATTACCCTGTCGAGTGATCTGAAGGATAGACGCTTCCTTTCGACCCACACAGTCAAGGAAGATGATTGCTAAAGCTACAATTTTAGGAGCAACTGTGTTCCGGTACTGCTTTGAAGGCGCCTTGAATGGTGCCTGGGGGAGTGTCCCATGGTGTCACCAAGTTCTTGAAGCCAATGTTCACCCGGCCCTAAAGAACTGGACTTAGGAAGTGTTTCTATTCATATTTGGTCAACAAGTTTGTTTTGATCAATGGTAGAGAGTGTTCATATAAGATTTGAATTCTAATTGCAAACTGAAATTTTCATATATAAGTCAACATGAAATCTAACCTGCAATTATTTCTTGGGAAATTTCCCAAAATTCATTTAAAAATTATTCCGAAAATTCAGCACATTGTTTTACCTCAAGGTAACCCGACAAACCAATAATAAACATCTAGTATGTGGAATTATTCAGTTTTAAAGAAAGAAACTGGCCAACAACTTGAACCCATTATACTTGTAGATCATATTGCCTCTAGAAGTACACTTGTTTTTTTTTAAATTAAAATTTTCAAAATCAAATAAAATGCGTACAGTGAAATCATTTTCTATAAAATTACCACTCCAATCAACATTTTCTAACCTCCTCACCTGCAGCCCGTTTGGTCAAATTAAGAAGGTCTTGAAAAAAGTAAAAAAAAAATGCATTTCTCAAAAAATGTAATGTTTGATCACAAAAACCATTTTAAAAAACACTTGCAAAATTTTTTTTTGTCAGTTGAAATTTATGATTTTTTGATTTTTACTTCTAGTTCATTTTAAAAAATTATAATAACAACATTATTTTATATTTATCCAAACGTCAAAACTGTTTTTGTTTTTTAAAAGAAAACACTTAAAAAAATTGGACTTATTTAGATGTTTTTTTTAAAAAAAAAAAACTATCGAACTTTTGTATTTGAGCTTCTGCTCATAATACCATATATGAGCTTAACGTGAATTAGCTCAGAAGTTTATCTAATACATATTTAAGAATAAAGTCGTTATAAAAAAAATTTTAAAAAAATATATATAGCTTAATGTGTGTATATATATATATATATATATATATATATATATATATATATATATATATATATATATATATATATTACAAGTTATTATAAAAGGAGTATGTCTCTTGTGAGATGTTCGTACAGATCTTTATTCGTAAGACGAGTCGACTTTGCTCATATTTACAATGAAAGTAATATTTTTATTATAAATAATAATTTTTTTATAAGTGATTCAAATAAAATATCTACCTCACAAAATTGACACGTGAAACCGTTTATCATCGGAAGGGCCTACTAGTCTAAATAATGCTTGCCAATTTAGTCATGGGATGCTAGCAAGATTGGTATGACTTTTACCATTTCTTGGAGTGTACTCCGCTAATTAAGTCAAACAAGATTAATTGTTGAATTAAGTGAAGCATTCTGTCAAAACTTAATTCATTCAAAAGAAATTTTTAGTTACAGATTTCGATTAAGGAAATTTTTTTGCACGAAATATCATTAATTAATTATTTTTTCCTTGAAAAAAATAAATTTCTAATTTTGATTATTGCTTGGTAATCCAATTTTAATCATGCTCGATTAATTCTCTCCTTATTATTTCATCAGTTTTACTCATAAATGTGAAGCAATGAATTTGTGTGTGTGTGTGTGTGTGTATAAGAAGAAAGATTAATGTTGTTTCTCATTAAGATAATTTATGCATAATCAAACAGCAAATATTTTATCGCGATTAAATTATAGATAAGATGACTACTTAAGAGTTATTATTTTGAGGATTACGATTTTTTATTTTAAAAAAAAAAATTGTTAACAAAAACGATGAAATAAATGTACAATAACATGGAGAGGATGTCCGGACGATGACACTTGAAAATTGTCAAACCTTTTAGTTAAGCAATATTAAAACTGTGGCCGGCCGATGCCGCCTGGGTTTCCGGCGGCGGGGCAATCGCCCTCCATTGGAAGCTGGCCGTTGTACATATTATTAAATGGCAAATTCAAGAAAGGAAGCCCAAATGATGGATCATGAAACTGATGGCCACCACCTACTCCGCCTTTCACGCCGCCATCCGACAGTCGAAGCCCCTCCTCCCCCTCCTCATCCTCCTCCTCGTCGTCTAACGGCAGTCTTTCATACGCCACATTGGTAAACGAGGCTGCAATTATGGTAACTGGGCCCGAGGCAATCAACGCACCGACAACATTCCCTCCCACCACTTGCCCTTGTCCACCGGCCAAGTATATGGTTAAACTGGTGGCACCCGGCGGCGCGGGCGGTGGAAGGAACGAGCCCGACAGCGACAATATCTCGAACCGCCCATTCAAAGTCACTACCGACCCCCCCGCAGCCGGCTGCCGCAAACTCACGTTATTGACGATTCCAGTACCGCTTAATACACAAATCCCCTTCTGCCGCTTCCTGGCGTAACTCGCCACAGCCGAAAACACGTCGGTGCCGCTGCCAACCTCCAAGATATGTGATCTAAGCGTGTTCGCGCTTTCTCGTGTCACGAATACTGGAGGCTTAGGCTTGTTCTTGGAGCCCGGTGGACGGCCTCTTGGCCTACGCACCGCTGCATCGAGGGAACCCGGATATGAATTATCTATATTATCCCCGGAAAAGTAGTTGCGGTTAGGTTCATCGTCGGAATTCGGCTGCGGTTGGAGATGGATCTGAGAAACAAAGTGAGAAGCTGAACTCAAGTCCAAACCAGACATTTTTCACCCTTAAAAGGTCGAGCAGTAAACTACAAAATGATTAAAGAAAAATAAAATATTCAAATAAAGTATGATGGATTGAGCAAAAAAGAATATCACAGAATTCAAGCACATGAATTGGAAGCATGGAGGGAATAGAAATTAACAGGAAACAAGTCGACAGATAGAAAAGGTCGAGGAAAGAGGGAGAGGATGGAATGTCACATAAATTTCAATACATACAATCAAAAATATTAATTTTATCTCCGCATATGAATCAGATATTCTCTCTTTTATATATAGATAAGATGGACATTTTATGTTTAATATATATATATATATATATATATATATATTGTGTGTGTGTATGTGGTGTATAACTTGTAATCGTTTTCTTGTGATTTGATTTGATGTGTATGAAATTAATCGTGTATGTTCATTGTATTCATCTCCAATGAAAGTATTCATGATGATGATGCATATATACATTGATGTGACATGTGATTATGACTTTTTTTAAGGTAAACATAAAATTTATCTGCATATTTACGGTAATTTTTATTTATTTACATATATCTATTAATATTTTCTAATTCTACATTTTGGTAAAAACTTGTGTGAACTTACCTTTTTAAAACGTAAAATTAATTAAGGAGTATAGTTTTTTCTTGGTTATAACGTGATGATTTTATATTGGGTGTTGCAATTTATTTTAAAGAGAAATTAAACATTTCATTAAACATCGAATAGAACACATAACAAGAAACTTCATATTATCTTGACACTCAAATATGATTCCATGGGGATAAAGTTTCCACTGATGTGACGTGGTCATAAAGTTTCGTTTCAAATATTTTTTTTTTATTAAGTCAAAGTTCATGATCTTGTTTTGAAAAAAAAAAAAAAAAAAAAAAAACCTTGCAAATGCTTTTATTAAGGTTGGCATTTTCACGTACCACTCGATAGAAAACTTCTGATATTTCTAATACGCGGTGGGGATAAAACTTCTAATGCAAATGTGAGAGAAAAAGAATATATATATATATATATCTATATATATATATATAATATATATATATATATATATATATATATATATATATAGATATATATATATTTGATCGAATGACTTGTCAATTAATTCTTTAGAAAAACACAAAACTTCAAGCTTCGTTTGATAAGAACTTTTAAATAAATTATATATATATATTATATATATTTATATATATATATATATATTTATATATATGTGTGTGTGTGTAAAAACTGTGTGAGACGGTCTCACGGTTGTATTTGTGTTAATAGATATCTTATTTGGATAATCTATGAAAAATATTAATTTTTATGCTAAGGCTTCGTTTGTTGGAAGGATATGATAAACTATTATTATTACGTAAATGATAAAGAAAATGATTTTGGTAGGATTGTAATATATGGTGTAAATAATATTATGTTTGTAAGATTTTTAGGTAGAATAATTTTGAATTTTTGGATGAAAAGACGAAATTGCTCTTCTACCTTTTCTTGTGCGTTCAGGGAGAAAGAAAAACTTGAAATAGTTATGTATAGAATACTATCGATTGATTGGTTGAAATTAGCGACGGATTTTAAAAACCGTCGCTATTAGCGACAGTTTTTGAGAAACCGTCGCCGATCTAGTTTTGAATTATTTTAGTTACTAAAAAATTTGACATTTAGCGACTGTTTGAAAACAAACTGTCGCTAATTGCGACGGTTTTTTTCAAACCGTCGCTAAACAGCTGTCGGCCGCCGGTCCATCGCCTGTAGGCCGGTGCTGGGCCGCGGTTGGCGGTCCGTCGGCGGTCGACCGGTGGTCGGCAGGCGGCGGTTGTGGAGGCGGCAGTCGGTGGCGGGAAGTGGTGGTAAGTTTGATTTTAGGCGGGAAGTGGTGGTGAGTTTGAATTTAGGAGAAAGATAAAATTAGAAAAATAGGAGGTATTAAGAGTGAGATAAATAATCCTAGGGGGTGAGGAGTTATATTTTAACCTACTAATATAATTAATCATTCATAGAGGGTTGACTTGGTAAAAAAACACCCGGCTCGGATATAAATTATTTCCTAATCACCCAACAAACTTACTAGAGTATTACTTTTTTTGAATATAGTAGGGTTGAATTGTCTCATTAAAGATTCGTGGATCGTTTCACCAGAGACCTATGTCGACATGCGGCCACCTGGTACATAGATATTTTTTGAAAACGTGCACGTTTTTTTGATATGCAGAGGAAAAACTAAATAATATCTTCAAAGAACACTTTGTACTGAGTATTTTGCAGTAAATGCTAAAATACCTAACAAATCTATAATTTTTAAATCATTTATTAATTCTATTGAGTTCACAAAAAGGAGATGTCAGTAGTGACGTCGAATGAAATTAAAGTCAAACAGAGGCGCCATTGTTTCGTGGCACCCGTCCCTTGTGCTGCAATTGGTCAAACCTTTCCCCTTGTCAGAGAGGGCGGGTCCCGCATAATATTGAGTTAAATGAATCTCAACTAAGTAATTATGGCTAAATTATGACTAGTATTTAATTTTTTTGTCCATACTTGTATCATATTATATAATTACATAACAATAAATATAAATTATTTTTACCCCTACAATGCATATATATAATGTATATACTTTGACACCCAAAATAATTAATTATTTATTATTTGGGATTCGATTTGTACTTTGATTCACTTGTTAAGTCGGTAAGATTTCGTTTGAATAAGTATTTTAAAAAAAATATTAGTATTAATATTAAAACTTTTTCTAAAAATAATTTGTAAAAACAATTTTATATATAAAAAACGTTTTATAAGTTCTTATTTAAACAAAGCTTGAGTTTTTGTGTTTTTCTAAAGAATTGACAAAGTCAGTTCGATCAAATATATATATATATATATATATATATATATATATATATATATATATATATTTGTGATACATATCTCTTGTTTGGATAATCCATGAAAAATATTAATTTTATTCCAAGAATATTAATAATTTTATTATGAATATCGGTAGGATTGACCTATCTCACAGATAAAGATTTATGAAACCGTTTTACAAGAGACCTAACTTTTTGTCAAGAACTAATTAGAAAATAAAATAAAATATAATGCCTCTTATTTTTTCCATAAAGAATTGTTCTTGAAAAATAATGGCAAGCAGAGAAATAAGACCTCTGACAAGTAGATACATACTCAGTATTTTTAAATTAGAAAAAAATATTAATAGTTAGAAATAGAGAAATTCACCATTTTTGTGTTAAATGGAAAACACGTAAAATTTTAGGTATTACTGTATTATTATCTTTTTTTAAAAAAAAATTCAACCCTCAAATTTATTTGTCATATTATATGAAATTGTATATACATGATCGGATGGATTGGTTGACTATTTAAAAGTCCGAAGAGCTGGTACATTTTCGTACGAGCTAGCAATTGCGGAACCCACCGAGATTCTTGATAAGTTTGTCTTGACTTTGTTTAATAAATAATAATCGAAATTTCTTTAATTTAGGTTTATTATTTAGCAGTTTACCCAAAAACTCTGCTTAATTGAAATTACCGAGTGCCAAAATAATCATATATCAGTGAGATGAGTCAACCTTTACCGATATTCATAATAAAAACTAATACTCTTAGCATAAAAAATAATATTTTTTATTGATAACTCAAATAAGATATCTGTGTCATAAAATATAACTCATGAGAGATCTTCACACAAATTTTAACCAATTAATTAATTACATGATACTACGTTTATTATATATACAAGTTAAATATATACATATTTTATGATGTAGACATGTTAGGGCCCACCATTTAATTAACTTGTCTTATCGTGACATTATTGAACATTAATTGGTTTATTTCATCTTACCTTGTGAGGTACTGTCTCCATAAAGTGATCAAAGGCCCAGATTTAAACACACATACACCCCATGAAGTGATCAAAGACCCAGATTTAATCACCATGTAAAATCATGGCTGTGATCCTGTGAGGGCACTACCCCCACAAGTAGCATCTACTCTACCACATTAATTCTCGATAATCCCAACAATGTCGCTGTCGGCCAATCGAAATACGTCGACGGATTCATAAATTTCAATTAATGATCTTCAAACTCGTGCTTAAAATCCGGGTGGATCAAAAGAAATTTCGATTATCAAGAAGTATATATTCAAACTTCGAAGATTCAACATTAATTACACCACGAGGAAAAGACATCTCCACCGGCTGGCATCGAACTTGTACAAATATATATTATATACTTTGCATATTTCTACAACTTGGTTAATATTAGTTATCTTCTGAAGAGTTAAGTGTATACCTAGTCGATTTTATATATCATTATTCTTGTAAAATAGAAATAAAAATATTTAATAATCTTTTTATTTTTAATAAGTTGTTTATATTTATCTTTTCATAAATTGAGTTTTTCATGCAAAAAATAAATAAATTTGGGGCTAAAAATAAAAATGATTATTTGAAGGATTTCAAAAATTACACCAAGTCAATGTCTTGTTTTTATTATGACTCGAATATAATATATAGTATAAAGGAATATATAAGTAAAAATATAAGAAGAAATGCTACATAAAATAGAAATCAGATTATTTACGTGGAATAACATGAAAACAATGCATCTCATATATATATATATATATATATATATATATATATATATATATTTGTGTGTGTGTGTGTACAAGTGCATTCATTAATTTTTTTATTATTGAGAATAATTGAATGTCTACTTGAAAGTTTTTGAATATCTCTATTTTAAATCTCTTCGGTTGTCTTCTTTGAATTTTAAGAAGGCAGTTCAAGAAATACAATATATAGAAATTTTGGTAGAAAAATACTATGCATTAAATTTTTCAAATTAAGATAATATCGAAATAACATGTATTTGAGGTCAAACATTTATGATTACGAAATGGTAATTTAATATTTATCGAAAAACTCCATTTAAATGACAACTTTTAATACTCAACCAATTATTTTTTTTTAAAAAAATTAGATAAACTAATTAAAGATTGTATTTTCTTTATTAGTTAATAATTTGGACGAAAACTTTCATATTTTTACAAAAACTGCTTATATAAATATCGATACATGCATGTTAGCTGAAATGCAGGGCCCTTTTGCAGATAAACAATTGGGCTCAGTCTTCGATCAAAGCCCAATGAATCGTCAAAACGTGAATTCCAGGTCCAAAGTGCACCTGATCTCTAATCCGTGTCCATTATCTGAGTCCCAAAACCTTATTTCCGTGTGATTATCGTCATTAGCCTAAAATTAACGTATTAATGTATATATATACTACGCACTTTTGCACGTAACAAATTATTAGTTAAAAAGATAATTTTTTATTATTTTCTAATTATTTTATTAAAAAATTAAATAATAGATAAAGATAGGGTTTGTAAGATTCAAAAAGAAAAACTATTTTACGAAAATTTTAAAAAAATCATCAATAAATAAAGTTATATAACGAGGATATTATTATAATTTTAAATAAATTTTCATCAAATCAATTAAAAATTTTAAAGACCTCAACTTTAATTAATTATTATTATTTTTATATATATATATATATATATATATATATATATATATATATATATATATATATATATATATATATATATATATATATATATATATATATATATATATATAATCAGATGACACAAAGCGAGTGTCATTTTGGTAAATAAGAAAACATTAAATAATAAAAAATAACATAGAATTAAGTCTATTTCATTTTTTGGTGATGACTAATATTTCCTAAGAAAATCGACTACATAATATTCCTTCTTTTTTGTTATTTATTTATATGAGACTATGTTTATAATAATTAATAAGTTACTTGCCAATACCCCCAACATATAATTTTATTACAAACTTCATATTCCATCGCTACATTACATATAAGTTTTCCCCAAATCGAACACTGCAACATCCAAACGCAAAAAGCTTCGACCCTTTCATGGATTCTGAATAGAAATGAACTTGTAAGGAATTTGGTTTAACATGAATTTTAAAAACGTAGTGCGTATCATATATCAATGTTGTCCTAGATATAGTAAGGCATAGTGAAAACATGCTTCAGAATAATAACACACAAAAATAAATAACTTAAAAAAAATAACTCAGAAATAATTATGAACAACTATGAATACTTGTGCGATAACTTATGGCAAACTAATCACTAGAAAAACAAATTGAGTTTACAAAATCAATACAAGTGATATATGAAAAATTATCTTCCTTAACAAGTTAAAGAATCAAATTGCATTCTAAACAACAATAGAATAACCAAAGAATGCAAAAAATATGTACTAGAAACTGGAACAAAACAAAAAGAAATCTTCAATCAACAATTTCGCAATTGTTGTCTTCGTATTCCTCAAACGGCGATGCTCTACGACTTAATTTTCTCTGTATGAGTATTTCTCTCTATATCTTCAGTCTTGTGCACAAGATATGGTCCTTACATTTATAGCCATTTCCCTAAAATTGTTTCTTTGATTAGATACCCACAAATCATGGTAAGATATAATTTATAAGGAAATAAACATTTTAAGCATATCAAATTAAATCTAAACTCAATCTCTATAAAAGTCCAAAAAAGCAAAACTCTTAGTCAAATATTTAACAAAATCTTATGAATAAGAAAAAGATAATTTCATGAATAAATTTTATTTTGGAACCTGATCGAGAAGTATTTTTTCTTTTAAGAACTGAAAAAAATACAAACATTATATGTATAATTGGCTTTTCACGTGAACTCAAGAAATTAACCAAACCAATTTGGAGAATCACCGTATGAAAATCTAGAATCAATTATGTTAAATCATAAAGATTTAAACGATAAACTGTAACGGAAGCGTATTTAAAATCATAATCCTTAATATATTTTCATATCTACGCGTTCTTCTGGGGACCATCAACATTAAATAGATAATTTTGATAATTATTATTTGACTACTGCATTTTTCTGCTCTCTGGTGGATCTTTTTGATGACATAGGTTCTGGAGATGATTGAGTTTGTTTATCTGAAATAATATATCGAATGAGAGGATCTCTAAGTTTTGATAATGTATTGTGTCTTGCTCAAAATGAGAAATATGCTTCTAATCAATGCATCAGACATATGTGTGAATATTTACATATTCATATTCAAAGACAATATCCTTAAACGTATCTCCTCAACCCCCGCACAAACTCATCATCTTCAAAGACAATATCCTTAAACGTATCTCCTCAAGCCCCACGCAAACTCATCATCCTCAAAGAACCGAGCATTTTCTAACTCGAAAATCAACTTAGTTGTGGGATCATAAAATTTGTATCCCTTAATCTTTCAGGTTGCGTTTGGTTTGGAGGATTAGGTATGTTTATTTTTTTTAACCCACCTAATCACTTGTTTGGTACGTTTTTTATTTAATCAAGTCAATCTCTTATATGAATGATTAGATTATATTAGATAAGTTAAAATAATATCTCCTCACCACCTAGGATTATTTATCACACTCTTAATCCATCTTATTTTTCTAATTTTACCCTTATCATAAATCCAAACTCACCATCACTTCCTTCCACCGACCGCCCACCGGCAACCCCCGCCAAAGGCCGACCACCGCCGCCGTCCGTCGCCGCTTCCGGCCGTCCACCGCCCGTCGCCGCTTCCGCCCGTCCACCATCAGCCGCCGACTCCACCGTCGTCGACCACCGCACGCCACTTCCGGCCGACCACTGCCGCCGATTCCGGTCGACAACCGCTGACTGCCGTCTTCGCTTCCGGCCGACCGCCGACGCTTCCGACCGACCGGCCGCCACCTCCGCCGCCGCCGACGGAAAAAAGAAAGGCAATTTTGTCAATTTATCAAAAAATTATTAATTATCTCATTCTTAACCATCATACTAAACATAATATTATTTTATCATTATATATTATATTTCTACTTCAATCATTTCTCTCTTAATCATTTTATTATTTTATCCTCTAACCAAACACAGCCTCATAGTATCTAAGAAGCAAAAATAATCGTACTCGAGTTCAGTTTTTTTCATTAGGATTATAAGGCTTCGCCTCAAGTGAACATCTCTAAACGTATAAATCCTTAAGACTAAGCTTTTGCTTGTCCAAGTTCATAAAACATTTTTGTCATTGCTTTAGTTGAAACCCTGTTAAGATATATGCTGCAATCTTTAGTGTTTCTCCTCATAGTGATCATGATAAGGTCAAATGTTTAATCATACACATCACCATATCATTAAGTGTTCTGTTTCGTTTTTCAGCAACAACATTAATAGTGGGCGAACCCCATATAGTGTACAATGGGCGAACATCAATTAATTGTTTCCATATTTAAGTTGCATTAAAAATATATATTCAGCTCTATTATTTATAAAGGACATCAGTTCAACTCATTCAGCGATAATAATATTTCTCAACAATGGCTTCTTAGCTAAAAGGTGTTCAAAAATCAACCATGACAGATTAAATATGTAAAGAATTATGTGAGTGTACAAGATATCGTATTTTATATTATTAAGAGACAATATATTTATATCAGGGCCTTTCGAAAATTTATTATCTTATTAATTTGTCGAAATTATTAATTTAATACACTGACCCCAGTCGGGATTGAAAAAAATATTATTTTAAACAGATATTAATTTATCGAGTTTAATTTAGAGATGTTTTGTTATATATTGGATCGGTCTTAAAAGATTCATATTATTATTATTATTATTATTATTATGGTAACCTTGATTTTTAACTAATAGAGTATTTAAAATTTCTTAGTATTCATTAAATTAATAATAATAAAAAAGATCATTATATTTGTACTCTGTCTGGTGTCGTCTACATTCCATTTAATGTGTGAAATTTATGCAAAAGAAATATGCAAAAAACAAAAAATGGAATGTAAATGACAACCTAATAAAAAAAAACCCTACCAAAAATATCTAGCCAGCATCGGCTCCATTATATCCCGAATACAATTCTTCACGAGTTTTGCATTTTTATTTTGTCGAAAAATAAATGATCTACCCCCTTCACTAGAAACCAATATCACAACTTGAATGAACATTAATTACTCTAATATTATCATATCTACCTCTTAAATCCTCGTGGACGATCGACCGTAGAGTCTGGTTCATTTGAGCTAGTAGGCAATGTCTATTTTTTGACCAATTTTATTTATATGAGCTTGCATATGAATCAGTATCATGTAAGTTTTTTGGGTAAATTTATTAAATTATAAACTAATTTTTTTATTTATTTTACTTAAAAAATTAGTGACGGTTTAGATAAACCGTCGCTAATTATCTAAACCGTCGTTAATTAGACATATGAGTAAGCTATTGCTATGCTGTGTATCGAGTTTTTCACCCGATTATCCTGAAACAATTCACCATCGCTAATTATCTAAACCGTCGTTAATTAGACATATGAGTAAGCTATTGCTATGTTGTGTATCGAGTTTTTCACCCGATTATCCTGAAACAATTCTGTGGTCATGAGGTCCACACATTTCAAGTAGTTTAGTTATGTATTATTCAATTTTTTAATTATTTCTCATAAAGAGTATTGATGTAACTTTATTTATATCGTCATCATGTCATAAGCGTACGTTGCGTTGCTAAGAATAAAATTTAATAATATAGAAGACTAAAAAATAAATATATATGACCAAAAGCCTATGTACGTTTCAACCAAATTAATTCAACAAAGCAAGTGAAACGGATTTGCAGCCATGGATTTCTAATCCACAATTTTAAATATCTCAATTGAAACACTACAGTCTAAATAAATCGCTTTTACATTATCCAAACAAGCACTATGAATCTTTATGTTAAGAGATGCTAGCTACAAATTAAACACATAAAACATAGGGTTTCACGCACTATGATCCTCGAACCATGCATCTTTTTCTTCATTTTCTTCTCAAAGAAATGGCTATTGTAAAGTACGACGGCTTCTCCTTGGACAAATGCTCAGCCAATTTTTTTCCATACTTTTCAAATACCACGTCATAATTCAAGACCTTGCCAAAGTGGCTGGCCAGCATTGGCTCAACTACAGCTCGAATACCACCTGCCACATCTTTTGCACCTCTCATTTTCTCAAAAAGTAGATCACCATCTACGTCTCGGCTAGGAACCCACGGGACAGGATAAACGTCCATCTTGTCCAATTTGAAGGACCCTTGGTTGCTGATTATTGTCTCAACTTCTTGTGGGCATGGGGTGTATATAGGCACGTTAAAAGAATATAGATCATCTTTCTCCATCAGCCCCTGTATGCATGCATGTTTGCACTTGATCAATCATGATTAGTTATATATCTAGCTAAAAGAACACGTGGGGTGTTTCTCCTCAAGCATGTGACCTATTTTCATAAAAATGAGAGGAACTCTACTTGAGATGGAGCGTAGACAAAGCCCCAAAATGGGTGAGTGAGATTACCTCAATGACCATGTCATGAAGTGTTTCGGCTAGGATTGTGTACTGTGCATTTTCATCTATGGAAGAGGTGTCTCGCATACGTCTCCCAGCTAACGACAACACCATACGCCCACCGCAGACTATTTCATCTCCTCTAACGCTTAGAAATTTCGAGAAGTCTCTTTGAAATTGGTTTGCATATGATTCCAATACGTCCGCCGGACTTGTCATGGCTATGTATATATTTTCCTTGTTATTGCTCTCAAGTCCTTCGGGAACCTGTCATTTTTAAGGCCAAGAATGGTCTATCATTAGGCACCATAAGATTTAAACAATAAAGAATTAAACCCTTTTAAATTTGGACATTTGTTAAAAATAAATCATACATACTAGAAACTGTAAAAAAAAATTAATTTAATAAAAACATATTGTTTAAAAATAAAGTGGAAGGCAAAAGTACTCCACCATCAATGCACATTACACATGCAATTTATTTTTGAAACTTTTTTTTTAAAATTAATTTTTTTTAAAAAAAACTATTAGAACATACCCTAGAGAGCCAATGGACGCTGTAAGAAGAATAAGCGAAATGCATGCTCTTGCTTGGAAACAGTCTATCATAGAAAGATCCTGGCGAGCCATATACAAAGCACTTGTGGATTCGTTTTCGTTTCTTTTCCTTGGTAGAATTTTTTCACCAACGTGAACAAATTGTTGAAGTCATTATCTATATTAACAAAACCACAAATTTATATAGTGCATCGAAGGGATATGATCCCTTAAGATATTGTAAAAATTGAAATTAATTAATGAAATTTATTTTAATACATGATCACCTGGAAGATCATTTAAGAAAACTTGAATTTCTTGAAATCTACTACAAAAATCTTGTAAAGCGTCCATGATATGAGAGACAACTAACAATGTATTGGGGCCCGATGCACAACCAATATCCACCATCTTGAAGCAGCATTTGGCGAATCTTTCGTTGTCAACCATATTTTTCAGTGTTTCATCTAATATGAACCATGTTTTTGTTATGGCATATTTCTGAGAAAAAGAATTTATAAAATGTTAATTCATATTTTCTATGATCATAAAAAAAATGGGGGTAAATTTATAAAATAATCTTGGTCAACTATTTATTTAAGAAATTTACCTTATCAAGTGTATTTCAAATAAATAATTGACCAATGTTAAAAAAAAAAACAAAATACCCCTAATGGATGTCTTTGTTTTCTATTTTAATTTGGGTGAGAAGTTAAATAAGGGTTGGAACGGTTTATTTACATTTGAGAAATATATTTAATCTGTTTCTTAAATAGAAAAAGAGAAGATAAGAGAGTATAGATTGGATGATTTGCAAGAATATATGAACTGGGATAATTTTTTTTTTTTTTTTAAAAAGAAAAGAGTTATCACTCCATCAAAAACACATCGTCCACATGTAGTATCATTCATTGATGCCTTTTTTTTTATATATAAAAAAGATTATATCTCTATTCTTGCAAAGGATCTGAAGATATAGATGTGATTTTCATAATGGATTTATTGAATCTCTAATTTAATAACGCAGATAGATAAAATATAGATAATTACTTGAAGAGTTGAGTTGTTGGCATAGCTTGTTTCACCATTTCCTGCATTCATATGTAGAATATTCTTCGACTCCATTTCACTCTGTATCTGGATTTCTGTATGGGGGAATAAGTTACTATTTATATCGGGAAAACCAAAAAATATAAAGCGATGCATGTAATTGTCAAGGTTAAGAAACTCTGAAGTAAAAAAGAACCAGATTCAGTGCACATATAAGGACAAATGAAGCTGCGTGATGAAGCTGTTTCAACGTGCTAGATGATTGTGGGTCCTTCGCGGTGATGTTCTTTTCATTATTTAATTTTTTTTTTAAAATTATTTTTAATAAATTTTAATAACCACATGTTTCAAAAGAACTTGATCGGACATGTTATGATCTTACCCAAGGATGCATAGTGGAATTCGTCCACTCTTTAATCATGTCTGATTTTTAATTAGGTGTATTTTTTTAAATATGTGTAATTTTTAATTATGTTATAAAATTTAAATATGTGTGAATGTATTTTTTAAATTATGTGTACTTTTTAATTTTGTTTTAATTCTCCTGTTTTTTAAATAAAAAGTTAATTTATGAAAAAAAATCCGAGCAGTTTTCTGGCAAATTATGAAAACTAACCGTTGGATTTGGCTAAATTTGGATATGTTATTCAAAACATATAAAAGCATATTCGGAACGGTGGAGATCGGATTCTGAGCACATGAGCGAGAGAAATATTTTTATGAACTTCGACAAAAATTTTGATGATTGCAGCAGAATTTTGAAGAGCAAAATTTCGAAAATTTTGAGTGTATGAATGATGTGAAATGTTGAATGGTATAGAATGATATTTATATGGGTGATGTGAAAATCTTAACATATTTGATTGATATCCTTCCATAATTTGGAGATGCTCTTTCCATAAATTTCGAGACACTTTTTCCATAAATATTGAGATACTTCATTGTGTAGAAAAACTGTCTTGTGTGTAATATTTCCTTCCAATTAGATGGATATCAAAGCTTAATATTTCGAATTCCATGTATTTATTCGCTTATAATTTTTTTTTGAATATCATGTATTATTTAATATTTTCGAACTTATCATTTTTACAATAATATTATAATTCGAAAATAAATTCTTATACATATCTATATTTAAGAATTAGACTCCCAAAATTTTGGTTTTTATGTTTATAACATGCCTAAAACTAATAATATAGACAATTAATTCGCACATTTTTTTCACCAGGTGTCCCGATCCATTTAATATGCTTTTCAATAAAAACGTGTGTACATCGGATACTTCACGAAAAATAAAACGAGGTCCCCCGCCAACCATGCATATTTAGAAGGCGGAGTCCAATCGGTGCATGGAATCTGAAAAGAGCCAATCATCGGACCGACCTCGGCCATTTGCGATCACACAAACATGGAAAAGGACACTTGAATTCGTCTTCCACGTATGTTTCACTTGAATACAAACAATAGCTGCCGGGTCATGAATTAATTAATGTTATTGAAACTGATGCAACGATCTAACCACTGAAAAGAAGGGGAAAATTTTCCAAAACCACACTAAATTTCATTGACTCGTGCAAATCTTATGGTCGATACATTGAAAAGTAGGTGGCATTAATTTGTTATATTTTTTCAAATGTTCGAAGCTATTGTAATTTAGAACGAGTTTGAATAGAGAAATCCCCTGAATATGTCTAACTTTATAAAGTGTTTTTATTTTTTATTTTTAAAATAAATGCGGAATTCATTTTATCATATGCATACTACTCTAATGCTAAAATCCAAAGATCTAAAATTGAGAATGAGAAATAAATTTCTCATTTAAAGCCCAACCCAGGTTAGTAGGTTACTAACTTTCCTAGAGTCAAAGAAATGAGAAAATAAATTTTTTTTCCATTAACTAGTTCGATTTTTTGTTTTGATAAATTAAGTTTTCAGATTTTAGTTTTGGTACACAAATTTGTACTTTTGGCTATTTTGATCTAATTGCTAACGTGAAATTAGACAAGTTGACAATTTCAAATGTCGGTCGGTATTTTCTAATATCGATCTGTATTTCAAAAATTTGTGAGAGTTCATAATATATACAATAAACGAATACAGAATGAAAGCAGAAAATTATAGTCTAAGGACTGATAATGAAACTACACTAAATTTGTGGAGAAATATTATGTTGGGCCGGGTTGAAAGGGCCCTGGCTTATTGCGCACTATGGTTTCGATTCAAAGCATAGTTTCTCAAAAAATAAAAAATAAAAAAAAAATCAAATTTGTATTTTTCCAAAATGCTTCGTTTCTCATCAAGATCGGGAATTCACTTAGCAAAGTCGAACTCCATAAATTTTATGAAAAAGTATTTTTGTTTTGTTTTGTGACTTGTATGTTTTTTTCTTGTTTTCAATCAATTCGAAGTCTTAGCTTATTAGTTTGTTTTTTTTTTTCCCTCATTTTTATTCGTTTTTCATCGGAGTGCTAATATATAATTATACATGTTAGCAATGTTCAGTGCCATGACATCATTTTCTGACGTCAAATCAACACTCCGATAAAAAAAACTGTAATTGGAAGGGAAAAAGTTAAGTTTCAGTGTAATAAGATCATGAATTGACTGGCAACATGATAAAAAATGAAATATGTGTAAGTTATCAAACAAAAAATATACTTTCCCAAAATTTTATTTTTTAAAAAACACGTAGGAATTTTCAGAGTTAAAAAAACAAAAAAAAAAAAAAACCAATATTGGGTGTGGTATTGTGCCGATATGACAAAAAACTTCTTTTAGACGATTCTTCTTCCGATCCGATCCATGAAATATAAATAATTGTGACCGTCACACAAGAAACTAATATAATTAATAATTCGAGTAGATATAATAACATATTATACAAATATTTTACAAAAATCAAAAGTCAAATACCGAAAGAATCGAATGTTTCCATTTAACCGGATATCCTCACATGCAGAGACCAAATTGCAAAATGGTGGTCCCTTGGAAACGTCCATCTAATGATGTATTCTTCTAGTTTTTCAATTGTTTTTGGATACTATCCAATTACCTTTATACACATTTTACAGCTCAACCTGTTCCACTAAACAATTACACGACACAAGATTATATATTTTTGCGGTGGAATTGAGGGAGTCTCCCTTCAAGCTGAAGTAAACAAGATTTTTAAATTCATTTTTTCCGAAACTTTTCCTCCCCCATGTCGATGGATTATTAAAATATTGCATTCGAAATTTTATTATGAATCGAATTTTTTTTCTTTCCCGAATTCTAAATTTTTTTCATAGACTTGGAATCAAATTGTTATTCTCAAACTCATGCACTTAGCAATAAATTGGTTCCAAGAACTTGAGTTGGAAAAAGAAAATGTTTAATTTAAATAAAAATATAACAGGTCTCTGCTTTTGTCTTCTTCTTAATTTTTGTACAAAAAAAAGAAGCTTGATTTTATTTACTTAATTTGTGTGACGGTGTCATCACTTGAAAAAATGGGACCCTGTCGAGAATGGAAAACATAATGATGTAAATATCAAATGGAGAATGGTGCAGGCGGAAGAGATGGCGCAGATTCTTGAGTGGGGTTGGTCCACATTTCTTTTTCAGATAAATCCAACTGCAAAATGAATTTAAGGAACGATGATCGATTGGAATATGTATATTCGGTTGTTGCATGTCTTTCTTATAAATTAATAATCTTGTAGAAATCGTTTAATCGATCTAATGAGCTATAGAAAGGGAAGATGTCAATAATTGCATTATTCAGCCACTTTTGGTAGAGGATATCGTACGTTTTGGGAAGAGTTTATTCTAAAAATATATGTAATTTTTTTAAAAAATTATATTGGTAGCTGGCTTTTTTTTCTTTTTTTTTTTTATAAATAGAATAAAGGGAAAAAAATTAGATGATAAAATAATAGCTTTTAAGGGAAATTATATTTTTTACGACTCCGGATTCCAGACACCATTTTGACATTCTGATGTAACACATCTATTTGAGTAATGGAAAATATATTTTTAAAGATTTGAATTATATCATTATTATCAATTACAACTTGATTTTACCATTGATGTTCGAGCAACTTTCACATGTTTGCTTCTTATTAGTTGTAGGTTGATATAATTAGTGGAAGGAGATTACTGGATAATTTTTATACCAATCTTCTTAAAAGAACAATAGAATAGTATCGTTTGAATATATAATTTAAACTATTTGAATTATATTGCTATCATCAGTTATGTTTTTTTTTTTTAACAAAAACGAGAAATACTCAATTTAACAATGAGAATATGTAGAAACATCCATTAATCGATGGAATTTTTTTGCATATCAACTTGAAAAGATGAACCACTCATAACCAAAAAAATGTAGACTATTACATATATAACGACGATATTGTCCAAATGATAAATAGCATCACAGGTAACTTTTTGAATTCCCACGAGTCATTAGTGTCATCATAGAATTAAATAACGTACACATTTATATGAGCATCAATGAAATGACATTCACACAAGAATATACGTTGAATGATATTACGGGAATTGATGGAGTCCATTCAGTGAGAATAGTTGGTACAACCACCTCACCACCCAATTTTATTTGAAATGACAAGAAGAAATTAGTAGAAAAATGGTCGCCTTGATTAAAAATTATAAAGTAATATTGTGTTGCTTATTAATAATTTATGTTATTATTATTAATTGCACACAATTCCTTTAAGATTATTTTATTTTTTGTTTCTCCAGATATGAATCGCTATACTATATTAGGCTATTAACATCTTGATTTCTCCAACTTTTGATCTTTTACACAAATTTCTAAAAATAGATAACAGTCTATTAATTAAATGTATGAAAATTAATTTAATATTTCATCAGCTTCATTTTTAAAAATATTTTTCCTTGAATACAAAAACTTAATTTAACATTAATTGATCAATACTGAATTTTAATACCAAAAATTACTTACCTGATATATCAGGTTACACGAACGATACACATATAAACCTAAGGTTTTGTTTGATGAAAATATTTGATTTAATTTGGATTTAAAATAATACTCATCTTCAATGTGTTTCAGATGTGTATTATTTCAAATACATCACAATTATCATCATATTCTTATTATTAATTAATTAACAAAAGAGTGAGTTTGAAATTCTACCAAGCAATCAGATGGATTTAAAATCATACATATTCAAAATCCACCAGCAACCTAAGAGATTAATGTGATTGGATTTAAGGGAGCATTTCAAATCAAATGATTTCAAATTATTAAGTTGAATAGTGAATTTGAAATTAAAAAATATATATATACACTTAGATGACACTTGTATTGATGGATTTCAAATTCATGTATTTCAAACGTGTTTTCGTTATTTTGGAAAAAACAAAACCATGAACTTCAAATCTACCCAAAAAAAAATGTTATTTGAAATCTATTATATTTTGTGTAACTAATTCGTAAATAAAATATAAATTTAAGATTTGATTTATTGTTCATTGTTAACAATATAACTATAAGTCTATAATCGAAATTCATAGATTTCAAATCTTTCCCCAAATGCACCCTTAACCAATACAATAGATTCAAAGTCTTCATTTAATTTAAAGCCAAAATGATATAATAGTTTTGAAAATTTGATTTAAAACCAAATCCACTCGTGATCTTTCATTTTAAATGTGCAAGGTAAGTCATTAATGCATTGTTTAAAAAAAGAAGAAGCAAAAATCATGATATGATGGTAAATGAATGCTATCATGAATTTCAATCATAATTTTTAAAAAAGTAATTTATATTAATTTGTTTTATGCTAAATATATTTTAATTATAATACTTGAATTAATAGTTATTATTTATTATTTAGTAGTGCGCTGATATAGTATTTTCAAACCCATGCATAAACTATAATTGCAAGAAACTAATTTATTTTATTATATATATAATAACAAAATAGTTGGTCTAAATTTAAAGATTACACCTGTAATACAACGGTTAAATGCATAAAAAAATATGATCTAGATGTTCCAAACCCTACGAATCTTTATTATGTTAGGTTTATTCAGTTACGTCATCACGCGGGCTCTTGTTCCTTAATTAGTTAGAAACACGCTTTTTATTAAATTCTCCTTTGTACAATTTCAAAAAAAAAGTGGGTCTTATATATGCATAGGTAAATTTTGGTCATTCATCTTATAATGGGGACAATGTCCATATAGATAGGATGAAATAAACCCACGGCTAGGTAGTCATCCACTTCTGACGTATATCCGTCACTTGAAAAAAAAAACATGAAAATAACATAGAATCCAGGAATGAATAGTTGAACACGCCTCTCATATACATATACATACATACATATATATATATATTTATATGATATGACAGCAAACACAAATTTCTTTTTGAGGCTTGGTCGATGAAGAAAACGAAACATGATCAATATTATTAGGAATTTGATGGATAAAATCAAATATTGTTCCTTTTATTATTTAGTCGTTCTTGTTCTTCTCCATGTAGCTCATGCTGCAGCTTTCAACATATCCAACATTTCATTCTCCAGAGGATTCAGCCCTTTATTTGGTGATGCGAATATTGTCCCCTCCGACGATGATCGATCCGTTCGACTCCAACTCAACCAGTACACAGGCATGTATAAATTAATCATACACGCACTTTGTGTTTTTTGTGTCTCCGATAGAATTTTATGAAGTAAAAAAAGCGTGTATTTAATTAATGGCATATTATAAGTTTATCAAATGTATAATTCATAATCGAATTTTAATTTCATCATGTTTTTAAGATGATTTTTCCACATATTGATTGATTTGTTCACTTTACAGGGTCAGGGTTCAAATCTTCGGATCTTTACAGTCATGGCTTCTTCAGAGCTAAAATCAAGTTGCCAGCAGATTTCACTGCAGGAATAGTCGTCGCGTTTTACGTACGTAACAATATGTGAAATTCAGCATCCCTTGTCCTTGTAATTTCCTTTCGTAAGTTAGATTAGCAATATCATGCGCCTGAGTTGATCATGGTATAGTAATTATATTAATTATCATCTAATATTTTGTTATGCATATGGCAGACAACAAATGGAGATTTATTCCCCAAATGGCACGACGAATTGGATTTTGAATTCTTAGGGAGTATAAGAGGGAAAGCATGGAGGTTTCAAACGAATATGTATGGGAATGGAAGTACAAGTCGGGGGAGAGAAGAAAGATACCACCTTTGGTTCGACCCTTCTCAAGATTTTCATTGTTACAGCATACTTTGGACCAACAAGAACATTATGTGAGTTCATTTTTTAAAAAATTTTGTATATTTTTTTTCCACTTTATGAGATGAGAAAGTTAAAATACATTAAGAAGGATAGAAAACATAGTATAGAACCCAAAATTTTAGATGATTTGATTAAAAAAAAGAGTTGATTTTCGAGAAACATGATAATATAGCGGGGGGAAATGTATACAACTAGATACATATGTTGGGTACAATAATTGTCCCTGCTTGGTAGAGCAATCGAACCGTAATGCTTGAGCTGTTGTGCGGTTTAAAATATTTAAGTTGCACCATTAGCACTAGCTATAACTTTTGATAAAACGGTAAGCGATCGGTACTACAATTTCTACATAAAAAATGTAAAAAATTTATAAGCTTTTTAAAATCACTTTATCAAATAAAAAATTATAACGTGTAATGGAGATAGGTGTCAAATGCACTAAATATAGGAGTTTTTGGTCCCAACTCAATTAGTCAAGCCTTTTGGATGTTATTGTCAATGGCGATTGTGCAATATTTGACCTTTGCAACATAATATATTATTTAAATAATATTGTTTTTAGCGAAAATAAGACTCGATGCTTCACTGTCTATGCACAAAAAAGAAACAAAAATTTGTACTATTGGTTTAAATATATTTATATTCTCAAAAGTCAAAACTCACATGCATAAGAAACGGAAAGAGAGCATGATAGAGATGAAATATGTTGAAAATGACCCACATCACATGCTTTGGAAAATATTGATCGGAAAATATTATTAAAATTATATTATAGTAATTTTTAAACTTAAAATATTCATGATTAAGGAGCATTCAGAGGAATAGTGTATTTTCAATAATGTCGATATTTTACGCATTTTTTTAGGATTAGAAAGTCAAATAAATGGTAAACAGTATGAAATTAAAGACTAATTAATTAATGTTACCATAACAGTGATGAGCTTAATTCATGCCTAAATGAATGGACTTTTAGGTTGAATACCCATTCTAGATAGATTCTAGGGTTCGCCAAGATTTTATTAAATTGTTCACATGTAAATTACTGCGTGCGCTAGCTAGAGGTGCACTCCCAGTCAAAAATGTTAAGCTAGTGTATCTGGTAACTAAAATTTATCATATTGATGGATAACTTGTTCCTACATCTGAAATCAGAATCATAAATTTAGGATGACGTTCCGCGTTCGAGACGTAATTGTAAAAAAACCCTCCACAACTCCAAAAAAAAATTGATTAATGGTTTATTTTTGTACCATATTTTTTTTATATATTAAAAATGGAACTTGACGATACACAAAACGTTCGCCCATCATATTTTGATCGTCTATTAATTTATATGCTTTCAATATTTTCAATAGAAAGATTGATTTAAGTTAAGATTTTTATTAAACCACCTTACTTATTTTCCTTTCTTTTTTTCAATATTCATATAGATTCTACGTAGATGATGTTCCAATCCGGGAGATAGTACGCAATGATGCAATGGGAGCTGATTTCCCGTCAAAGCCTATGTCTTTATACGCCACCATCTGGGATGCTTCGGATTGGGCTACTTCCGGCGGCAAATATAGAGTAAATTACAAATATGCTCCTTTCGTTGCTGAATTCACCGATCTCACCCTCCACGGATGTGCCACCGATCTGTTGCAGGAGGCGGTCACCACCGATTGCACCAACCCAGATTATAACCAATTTGACGGGGCTGATTTTGCCAGTATGACGCCAAAACAAAAGGTGGCAATGAGAAGATTTAGGGAGAAATACACATATTATTCATATTGTTATGATACGATTAGGTATCCCGTGCCACCACCAGAATGTGTCGTGGATCCGGTTGAAAAGAAGCGATTTAGGGACTCGGGGCGACTGAAATTCAATGGGAACCATCACCACCGGAGGTTCAAGAATAGAAGGCCAGGTTATGGGAGTTAGGAAGAATGAAAATGAAGAGGACGTGTGATAAATAAATAAATAAATAAATAAATAAATAAATTCTTATGTTTTTAGCTCCAAACTAGATAATTATTTCCAACGGCTTATAAAATTTGCATAGTTACTGATAAAAATAATACTGATACTGCAACATAAATCAGTTAGACACTTTCTGATCCAAAATAAATCATATAATATAATGTAAATCTCTTACCACATATGGTTTTCATACTAAATTAAACAAAGACGAAGCTTCCTGACAAACTAAATACAATTAATTAATTTCTAGTAAGTCGATGCTTATATATTTTCTACCCTTTAATTAAGCTCTCATACATATAGAGAAATGCAAAGCTCCATCCATCGAATCTGAAATTTTACAGGAATAAAATGTTACCAACCAAGAAAATTGTTGTAGTAAACAAGGACATATAAAATATGATGGTGTTAATTTTCTATTAAATTTAATTTTATTTTTGTTGAACAGAAACTTATAAATTCAAAAAAAGGCCACCTCCGGCCTCCCTATGTTTATTATTATTTTCTTGGTACTTAAAGTAGACTAGCAGACGCCTTATAATTAGCCTTTCGTAGCAAGGCAAGACTTCATGTACAAATTTTACTGTCCACTTTAAGAAATAGGACTATATCAAAAGTTTGACCAAGTACTCACAGTTTTGAATTTTATTGTCCCGTGAAACTGTAATTTACTATTTATTTAAATACTGCCTTTTTTTTTTTAATTCAAATGTAAATACATATGTTACCATGTTAAAAAGAAAACAAGTTTATGAGAAAAAAATATGAGAAAATAAGGATGGCAGCTTTGGAATAAGTTGTTCATATTGTCCAAACACGTGAATTTTAGAACAGATTTCTAGTTCAATTACTCTGAATAAGTATATTTAATCATTACAAATTCAAGATAAAGAAGAATGCAACAAGTTTTGAGAAGGTGGTGCATACCTAGCTAGTAGCTATTAGTTTGTGGAACGGCTGCATATTGTTTATCCACAACTTCGATAAGCTTGTTGGCTATTGCACTTGCATACACTATGGAACCTTCACAAATCTGTGAAATAATGTAACACATTTTACAAAAAATATTTGCGACAGAAAAAGACCGAAAAAATAAAGAAATTTTAAGCCTGAATTCTATAATTATCATATTTCAGAAAACCAAGTGAAAATGTATTAAAAAAATTGCATTTGTAATGAAATGATTATTTAAATTGTTTGTACCGGCATGTTTACTTTAAATGAAGTTTTTAGCTTATATCATATGTGGAAGGAAAATTTGAGCCATTTATGTCTTGTGGTTACCACAATATGTTATATATGATGGAATATAGTAAGTATTTAGGGCTAGTAATTAAGAAAAATAATTGAAGGGTGGGTAATACCATAGATGAAGCACAAACTCAAAAATATTGATAAATGGAAAAGATAAACGTATGAATTGAGCACCTTGGAGTTGAACAAAAAGCTATAGCAATCACCGATAAGCCCTCCTGCAACATGGTGGAGATCAAGCTGAAGGTCATCCAAAACCTTTGATACATAGAGCAAGCAATTGATTCTCTTCTGCTGAACAAGTTTCACTGTGACTTCGTCATCCACGATTCGAACATCGACCTCAGTGTTCTTCGATTTCCTGTGTAGCCATGAGCTTCTGAGTGATGAATTATTGTAAGGCTGCTCCATTTCACCTAAAGAATTTGACTCGTTTCCCTCCATTGATATCCTACCCTTTTCTTCTGTTTTTGGCCTTTTGAGTCTCTCTTTGCTACACCTTTTCTTCTCTGTCAGAACTTTCAGCTCGTTCACAGTTCTTTTTAGCTCGTTTATGTAGTCAATAGCATCCCCCACGATCGAGGCTCTATCGTTCTTGAATGGTTCTCACGAAAAATTTCAACATATCAGATAAAATATCATATTTGTGCCGTTAACATTATGGACATACACAAGTAAAATGGATTTTTCATGACGTGTAAATTAATGAACAAGATTAACAAATGGAAAATATATGGGATTATACACATACTTTAGTGGGATTTGGAATCAATTTCCTCAAAGATTGGTACTTGTCACTGAAGAGAACTCTTCTGTGTTTTTCAGTATTAGTAAAATGTTTAGTTTCCTTCCCACTAATTTTCATAATGCAATCAATTTCTCCAGCAGAGAACTCAAAAACCCCATTCTCAAAATGCCTCCCACCATTATCATCTTGATATAGAACACCGTTAACATGCTCTCTTTCGTCCACAGTCCCACCAAACAAAGATCCATTTTTTATACCTAATGCGTACCCTCCTCCTTGATGAGGCAAAGAGTGGAAAAGCTCCCTCAACAACGGAGGCTGAGGAGGATGATTAAAAGGCAATAAAGGGTCATAAACAACACTACTCGAAGCCATGAAAGATACATCCACGGCTGGGTTGAGTTCTCCTAAAAAACCGAGCGAAGCTAAGAAACTGGAAGATTTGTGGGCTGATGAATCAGGATTGTTAAGCAGGAAAGATGGAGAACATATAGGTAACGGAAACATGTTAAGCAGATCAGGTGTGGTGGGATAGGGAGTATCTGGTATTGTATTTTGGATATCAGTGATATTAGGATGATATTGGTACTGGTTGAGATCACCATTAAAGCTACACATTTCATGCCAGTTTGAGTTATGCACCATTTCTTGAATCAAATGAGAAGCAGTAGTATTACTGTTATCATTATTAGTACCCTGGAACTCCAAATCAAGTTGCTTTCGAATCTCCATCTCCATAACAGCAGCAGCTTCAGCTTGTGTGGAAATTAACTGATTATTTTGATCAGGGTGAATCTGAATCTGTTCCTCCATCGAAAAATTGTGATTATTATCACAATTTGGGATCTGGGCTTGGGAGAAATCATCTTGTTCTTGAACCAGTCTTTCCTGTAAACTAGCTTGAAAATCATCAAAACAAGCGCTTTCTTGGTCATACATCTTTTCACCAGCTTTATACAGTTCTCTTGTCTCCTATATTTTGGGACGTTTTGTCTCGTTACACCTTTCAAGAAACATAAAAAATTGTTAAAGAACAAAAAGTACCAAGAATCATAACTAGTGAAATGCAGAGTACCGATGCTAACAAAGAATCATGGGTTTTGCAGACAAATATCAACAAGAAAGAAACCCTAATGACGTCCTTATTTAACTTGTTTACCTTTTTATTGGTTTTAAAAGTAAGGAAATTAAATACTTTCACAAAAAAAGAGAGCAAGGAAATGACAGTAGTAGTTATGTGGGGTTTTTTTTTTTGGCTGAATTCAAGAATTGTGAGTTCACTTCACATTTAAATCTATTGTTGCATATATTTAAGACAAAATTGGGAGTTTTTTGAGTGCTGGAAAAATGGAGGACGAAAGGCTTTTGGAGTTGGCGATTTAAGGAAAGGTTGGTTATGGTATGGGTAAGAAGGCTATCAGAAATTATTTATCTATTTAATTCCAAATTAGTAACCAAGTTTGTTACATCGGGATGCCAGTGGAATGGGGCCCACTGAAGGTCTTCTGCAATTTTTTTCTTTCATCTTTATATTTTATTTTATTTTTTAAAAAAATTACATAACCTATTTTTTTTAAGAGACATAACCTATTTTAATCAATTAAATATATATTGTGTACTTGTAAAAAAAAAAAATATGATATTTGAATATTATGTGTAATACATTCAATATTCACTCATCACATGATATGTGGGCTGAGTGATAAATCATGGTCATTCATTCATACACCATGATTGAATGAATGATTAAGTGGATAACACTACAAGAAAAAAGGCAAAAGGCAACGGTTTTTAGCCGTTGTTATAGGTCAAATAAAACTGTTGTTAAAGGCCATGTGGTTAAAGAGTATGTTCAAAGACATTACTCATGTAAATAAAGTCAATAAAACTATTATACATATATATATATATATATATATATATATATATATATATATATAAATGTGTGTGTGTGTAAAATCCATATTTTGGTGAGGTGGGACCCTACTGGCCAGTAATTTCCTCCATGCGATCGGACTTTCCTACCTAACTATATAACTACCCCTTGATAAGTAAAATAATGCAAAAGATTCTGAACTTTGTGTATTTTCATATAAAAAGAATCTAAAATTATCTAAAGTTATTGAAATAAACTTAATTCTAAAATATATTAAAATAGTTCGTTTATATATACATTTTTTTAAAAAAAAATCCACTCAACAACAAGTTCTAATAGAATACTTATATTTAACACTCAAAAAAAAAAAAAAGAATACTTATATTTAGTAAAAGGGGATTCTTGCATGTTGATATAATTAAATGAATATTATAGCTTTGATGCAATTGTAACCTATCACGGCCCTACAAATTCTTTTAAGTTATTTACAAGGATCGACGCTTGCGTATATGATAGGATTAAATTCTTACAATATTAATTATTACTTATGTATTTTAAAGTTAGAATTCAATTTACGATATAATTATTAGTATTATTCAGATGTAAGGACGGCGATGAGTCGTGTTTGGATATGATTATATATCATCTATTTTCGTCTTCATTTATTATATTCATACTCATTTTCATCGGATATTCAATAATATGTCTAAGATTTTGCACTCCAAATGTCGAGATTCTGATTTCGCCACTCATAAAAAAACTACCTAAATTAAATTTATGGGATGGAGGGAGAAGCAAGAAAACTCGAAGAATAACAACGAATTAATCGGACATATTATAGCTAGTTTAAATTTTCAAATTACATTTGGTAATTAACAAATTTCATGTTAGAACAATACCTATATATCCATCTATCTGATGAGAGTTCGTTAAGTTAGGTATGTTTTGGAAGATATTTTTATTGATACAAGGCTTTTTAGGTAAATACCAAAATACAGGTCTACCAGAGTTAATTTAGACTCAAAGTTGACAATACATATCATCGTAGAGATATATGACTTCCATATCACAACAATAAACATCAACTCGACTCTTTTGGGGAACAAAATAGTTGTGTGCTTCCTTCCCTTTATTTAGCCTTTGTTAGATCGTAAACCTTCGCCTACAAAGAACCAACAAAGCTGCAAACTTAATTTTGCTTATTTCAGGCCATCAAGATCATTACACAACTTGTAGGGAAGAAATATTAATTATCGACAAATTAGAAACCCGATCAATCGTAGAATGACAAACTTTCTCCAAATCAAATCCATCAATCCAAAATACAACCATAGATGAACAATATTCATAGAAAGTAATGGGAGAATTTCTCTTAGTTATAATATGTCGAAAATACCGCATATATTAATTCATGATCCATCGAGTTGTTAGGATTTACATGCATAATTCGGTGAACGTACTATTATTTAATTCAATTATATAATTTTCTTTGTTTTTTTAAAATTAATAAAATTAATCTTATATAATTTTCTTTGTTTTTTATATAAATTAATAAAATTAATCTTAATTTACTCCCAACTACTATAATAAAGAATTTACCCCTATTAGCCAAAAATTCATGCGGCAAACGAACGACCAACCGACTTCATATGGAACACTAATTAGTATTACTACCTCTCAATTTTTATGCAACTTCACACAGCTGAAGAAAACATGCATTCTCAACTGCACAGAATGGTTGTTGGATTTAAAATATCAATATAAGTAACTACTACGCGGATCACTTCGCAATACTCTCCGTATCAAGCACAGAATGAGCATGGTCTCACCAGAAACCGAGTCCCTGCTGCGCGGGCCAGGTCGTCTTGTGGATCTGTCGTCCAATGCTGTCGAAGAAATCCTTCAAGACGAGCATGTGGCCTTACGATGGTATTGTCCGCTTGTGCTGTGGGAGTCGAGGCTGGTGTGGTTGCTGTCGTGGGCGTCGATCACTGTGTCGATTTGCAATTTCATGCTTAGTTTCGTGACGCTTATGTTTGCGGGTCATTTGGGCGCGCTTGAGCTTGCGGGAGCTTCTATTGCTAATATTGGTATTCAAGGCCTTGCTTACGGGATTATGGTACGACAACTTTAGACTTAAATTTCACGAGAGTGCATGGTTGATGGTACCGCATATCATTTATATCTGTTTGTATTTCTTGAAATAATATGAATTTTAGTAAGTTATTGTGTTATCGTTTTAAAATCAGAGGTTGATCAGTATTACAATGAATTTTTTTATTTAGAAGGGTATACTTTAATTAGTATCACATATTTTCCTTCACAATTTCCCAATAAATCGTATATTGTCTTCTTGTTTTTATTACTTTTGTTCTCCCCGTTATTCACACATTATCATGCACATCTTGTTATTACTTGAAAATTACGATGACATGAGGAGTTTTTACAGTTGGGAATGGCTAGTGCAGTGCAAACAGTATGTGGCCAAGCATACGGCGCCAGAAAATACAGCGCAATGGGCATAATTTGCCAGAGAGCAATCATCCTACACCTCGGAGCAGCTATTCTACTATCGTTTTTGTATTGGTACTCGGGTTCACTCCTCCAAGCGATAGGTCAATCGAGCGAAATTGCGCACCAAGGACAAAGGTTCGCCCATGGGCTAATTCCACAACTCTACGCATTCGCGCTAAGTTGCCCCGTGCAACGGTTCCTCCAAGCACAAAACATCGTGAACCCATTGGCCTACATAGCGATAGGGGTGTTTCTATCGCACATTTTATTGACATGGCTAGTAGTCGATGTTTTGAAATATGGGCTTTTTGCGGCAGCTCTTGTACTTAGTGTTTCTTGGTGGATTTTGGTCATTTTGCAATTGTTGTATGTGCTTTTGAGCCCTTCTTGCAGAGAAACCTGGACTGGGTTTTCTTCAGAGGCTCTTAGAGGGATTTGGCCTTATTTCAAGCTCACTGTGGCGTCTGCTGTCATGTTATGGTACGTGCTAGGAGTGACAGATTTTTCATTTTTTTTCTCAAGGAAAAAGATTGAACAAATCGAACAAACCCAATTTAAGGATGAATTTTTTATGTGGACATTTTCTCTCACGACATTTGTCGTTTTGCAGTTTAGAGATATGGTATTTCCAAATACTTGTATTTATATCAGGCCTTCTCCCGAATCCCACAATTGCTCTGGATTCCATATCTATCTGGTTGGTCAAGTTTTAATAAATGAAATATTCACTAATCACGTTCTCATTGATCCTATGATCAAAATTTAATGATTTTCAGTACAAATTACTGGAATTGGGACCTGCAGTTGATGTTAGGAATTGCCATGGCAGCAAGGTACCCACAAATCCTTTATTTATTCTTTTTACCTTTTCAAATTAAGGTGCAAGCGGGCGAGTTAAACTCTGTCTATTTTTACATGCGATGCCGCAAATTTGAGTGAAGCCATATACTATTCATCAGTATGCCGCAAATTCGAGTATACTTATGTATCTAACTCAAATGCTAACTCAAATGCGATGCTATTTAAACTCGATCCGGATCACGCAATTTTTCCATGCTCGAGAAACATGCATGAGTTCTAATCGGCTTAAGTTAAAATGAAACGCATGCAGCATTCGAGTTGGAAATGAGCTGGGAGCAGGGCATCCACTGGTGTCGAAATTTTCAGTTATAGTACTGAATATGACAAGCATTCTCATCAGCATTCTTTTGAGCTTAATGGTACTGATTTTTCGACATGGATTAAGCAAACTATTCACAAGTGAAGCTCAGGTAATCCAAGCCACATCAAAATTGTTACCACTTCTTGCTATATCCGTCCTCTTAAATGGCATTCAACCCATACGCTCAGGTAAATTTTTTTTTTGCCCATTTTTAGTATTCCCAGTGAATCTACTCAGACATTATCATTTTGAAATGTTTTTTATTTTTAGATATGGTTCAATCAGTGAATTTTTGGCCTGATTTTACCATTTAATTTAGGTGTGGCAATTGGAAGTGGTTGGCAAGCTATAGTGGCATATGTTAACATAGTTACTTACTATGTATTTGGAATTCCCATCGGATGCCTGCTTGGATTCAAAACTAAGTTGTTAGCTGCTGTAAGTATGCTGCATCATACACTTTTGCTAATCTCTATATTGAATTTTGAATTCAAAACTAAAATATTTTTAGATTTGAAAATACTTTTTTTAAATATAATCCGTCTCACTAAATTTCTCGGTGTCTTTTGTATTTTCTAGGGAATTTGGTGGGGGATGATTATAGGTGTGTTTCTACAAACAGCGACTCTTATTTTCCTAACGGCTAGGACGGATTGGAACTTAGAAGTCGCTAAAGCCAAAGAGCGCTTGAGGACTTCGGCCAACCGGGAATTTGACGATTGAGTGAAACAATTGGACGGTCAAGATCTTGCTAGATATATATTTTGTGGTTTTGTAATTATTCAACACCCGTCAAAATTCTCCAACCATTTTCGTTAATCTATACTTCTATACTATTTATTAAGGTTGAGCACCTTATAAAAACTGCCAAGGAGGACACCATCTTTTTTTCCATTTTTATCCTTACAGTTATAGTAATATTACACTTTTGTTTTTTTGTTTTTTTGTTTTATTTCAACACACACTTTTATTTTTATTTCAATCATTCAAATATCAATTTAGTATCTCCATAATTTGTCAATTTTCTCTTTAGTCCATCGATAATGATAAAAAAGATTGTACACACACGCAACGCGTGTACAGAATAACTAGTTTTAATTAATGACTTTGGGTGACTTATCCTTAAATCGTACACTTCTTTTATTTGCTATGTGCTAAATTTGAGTAATATTCGAGTTTTTGACATTTTTCAGAACAAAATGCAAACAAAGGAAACAAATATCAATTTAGATAGAATTTTTTGAAAGACAAAACCATACATGCATGTGCATCAAACAATAGATATCTATATCTTCTATATTATCTATAAATATGTGAGTTTGAATTGTTAATTTACTTAGTTATTCTTTCGCTCACAATTACTTCATTAATGTTTGAATTATTTATGTGACTTTTTAATTTTCTGATCTAAAGACTGATATTGAAAATAAAAATAACTTTATTTCATTATATTAGTTGAATGGACGACAAATATTACAAACACATTATGATACTTTATTTTATTTTAAATTTCATAAATTGTGATATTTAATTAATGTCTTAATACATATCAAATTTTAGAAAATATCATTTTTTGATGGTATTTTTCCAATGAAAATGGACATTGAGACCATGCAAATTCTATATGCTCTTTTTGCAAATTTTTCTTATATTTTATTTTTCGTATAATTTGATTAGTTTGATTTATTTCAACCAGACAGAGAAATTAATGATAAATTAAAAAGAGCGAAAATTACTTTCTACTTTTGTATTAAATTTATTAGATAATCCTTATAATTTTTTAACGAAGATAATTCTTTTAATAAATATGAATCATAGTGATAATTTATTTTCATTCATTATAAATTAATTTTTAAAATATGATATTTTTTAACTTTGTATTACTTATTTTATATATATATATATATATATATATATATATATATATATATATGTTTTACTACACATATTTATTTGATTGATATTATTTAAAAAAATGTATTTACCATGAAATATTAATCATCAATATTAATTTACAAATGATTCATTCTGATATAAAATTAACTATCTATAATATGTGTTCTAAAAAATCAGCAAGAAGTTAAAATTTAGCAGATCTATATACTTAAAAATATATGAGTTTGTTTTGTGAATTTTATTAATTACACTTACACACCATTACTTAATTAATGTTTCATTTATTTATTTTGGTGAATTTATAATTTTTTGCTTTAAGAGTTGAGATGGAAAATGAGAATGACTTTATTTCATTATTTTAATTGAATTGACGAAAAATATTATAAAAACATTAGAATGATACTTTTTTATATTTTAAATTTAATAAACATTGATATTAATTAATGTCTCATATATCTCAAGCTTACACTTTTCTACAAGTGTTATAAAAACTATGCAAGAAAATGTCATTTTTCTTATGGTTTTTTCCAATTAAAATAGACATTGAGAGCATGCAAATTCTATATGCTCTTTTGCAAATTTTTATAATTTTTATTTGTAATATAATTTGATTATTTTGAGTTATTTTAATTTTTTCATAAAAAAAGAATTTAATGAGAAATTTAAAAAAAATGAAAATTACTTTATAATTTTGTATTAAATTTATGAGATAATCCTTATATTTTTTTAATTAAGATAGTACTTATAATAAATATGAATTATAGTGTTAATTTATTATCATTTGTTAGAAATTAAATTTTTATATATGATATTTTAAACTGAATGTTACTTACGTATACGTGTTTTACTACACATATTTATTTGATTGATATTATTTAAAATTTTATTTAACATGAAAATATTAATAATTAATATTAATTTTCAAATGATCTATTATGATATAAATTAACTATGTATAATATATATTTTAAAAAAGAAGAAGTTAAACAAAAATCGAAGTTAAAAATTAACAAAAATAAAATTAATATTTAACTTTAGGAGTTTTATTTTAACATCATAATATATTATCATATATTAAGATTTACCGCAATCCGTGGGCTTGAAGGACACAGTTCTCTTCTGCAGATCATAACCTACTAAGAAGTTCGTCTGTGCCAAGTTACCATAAATAGGGAAATCCGCCGATGGCTTAAAAGCCAAGCATGTCGTGACATGGTTGGTTCTAACAAAAGCATTCTCCGTCTTCAACCTCACATCGGCCCCCTTAAAATGCACGATAATGTCTGAATACTTAAGATCTTTTGGAGTATAATAACACACATCTAAAACCCCGAGTGGATCCTGAACGGGCTTCAGCTTGATCGTAGATTTAACTACGCTCTCCACCTTGTTGTACAATCTATATGGGAGATACGTCAGCGTTGTGCCTGAGTCGATGATGGTGTTTACTTCTTGAGAACGTGGCTTGGAAGCAATTTCGTCGTCGTCCACGTAAAACCTTTGGTTCCCAATGGTGATCCCTTGGAGTTTCAAAATGTAGAAAGGTACTTCCGCTGTATTTAGCTCCAAAGGAGTCGAGACAACCCCGGCACCCGAGACGACAGCTTCGGTACCAAAATGTAGTTTGCTCGAGTTCGCTGTCTCCGACGACAATGGCACCAAGCAATACGAAAACTTCCCTTGGATCGCAGGGTACAGTTGCCCTACAAGTGAGTATTTCCCCGCCCCGAGACCTACGATACCCGATCCGTCCTCGCCAAAAATGCCGGAGTTCTTGAATCCACACCCCAATGTAATATTCGGGAACGACGCTGTTTTACCCGTACCCGAGCCTAATGTAAGTGTGTCCCTGGCGAGCTCGCCTTCGGTTGTGGATCCGTCGCCATATCCCTGAGAGTAAAGGCAGTTATGCCGAGACTTGCTGCATGATCCCAGTTGAATATCGCGGCAAGTGGCATCCTTACAAGGGATTCTCCGATATGTGGATGATTTTTTTGGATAGAAGAGAGGTATTATTTGCTTAAAACATTTGATGCATGGCGGGCACTGAGTCCATGTCAGATCACTCCCGGTGTCCGCAATGCCGAACGTAGTAACCAGGGGAGTGCCGATGGAGTATTTCATAATAAATTCACCGGTTGGGGATGTAACAATCTCTGTCTCGGGTTTTTTCGAATATTTTAATGCATTCAAACGCTTCATGCGATCGAAGGAACGCCGCAACGCGTTATTGGTACGTTGCAAAGGCGGTTCTGTGGAGTCTCTGTGGATGAGATCTACGGTGAAGCCAGAAGTTTTGGGTTCAAGATTTTGAGCTACAGACAATGGAATAATGGAAATTGTAGCTAAATAAACGAGGAAAATTGATTTAAGGAACATCGTCTTGGCTACGAATTTTAGGATTAAATTTAATTATGTATAATTGTAGAAACGTGACATGCTATTTATAATGAGAAAATCCTTGTATTTAAGGAAATGCAAGGATTTGATGTTAGTAATGCCTATTTTATGCAAAAGATTGGATTAGTTTTGTGCTTTTAATTTGCACATGATTAACAGAGATTTGGCTCAATTTTTGCGAAAATGGAAAAAATATTGACAAATTGAATATTGATGTACAAATATTTTCTGAATACATTAATCATATAACGATTTTGTTTGATTTGACCAAAAAATTATGGAAATTTTAAGGACTTTATGATTAATTTATTTACCACTTTATGTCGTGAATAGATCTTGTTTTAATATACTAACGAGATTTTGTTTTTATTGTGACTATTTATATATATTCACACTGTAGCACAATAATAGCAATAATTAGGAAGGGAGAGGGAGCATCGATATCAAAAAAGTTGGTTCCATCAATAACATGAAAATTGTAAATCATGAATATTTTAGCAAGAATACAAAAATAATTTGATTAATTCTAAAGCAGTATTTCTAATAGTAATAAATTTAAACAAAACAAAAATAAATCCTCAAAATGTAACTCTTAAACTTGACAAGAAATTTTTTCAGTAAATAATAATTTTAGTCAATTAATTCTATCCTCCAAATAAGTTCATACCATTAGATGATCTTAATATAAAATCTACATGTAAGAAAAATAATCCTAATATTATTTTATAAGAAAGCACGTTCGATTCTGATTTTGATCAGACAATCCAGATTGACAAATCAAAGCCAGGCTTGCACTTCTTAACGCTCTCAACGACAAAGCATAAAACTTGATGAAAATTTTTCATCTGACATCAATTGAAACTACAATAGCAACAGATTCAATCAAATCACATACAATACAAAAATCTACTGCTACATTTAGCACTATTAACTTGTCTGTTAACGAAGAATATTTAGTCGGTCTATAACTCAGACATTCTTTTCGGTTAGCAGAACTACGGTAACCAGTTAAAATCATCTATGAGAAACTGAAGAATCAAGGTGATGAAGTAGAAATTCATACAACTTCTTTCTCAAACTCTCTATTTTCTCATTGGTTCTTGCATCATAATGAAACGCACCATCCAACCACTGATCAACCCTTTTCAGGTGCCCGAGAAGGCCTATTATCTTAGAACGGTCTTCACCTCTTTTTAGCCCAAAACCATTCTTTAAAGAAACTTCCAAATAACCAAAAAACCACATACGTGAAGAAGAGAGTAAGTTTTCAGCCAAAATGGACGCTGGTTTTAATCCAGACCCTGGGAAAAATGGTTCGTGCTCAGCATTTGTTCTCTTCGTGGTAGAAAGCCGCTTTTTTGAGATAGATGATTCTTTCACTTTCAGCTCAGTTTTATTTGAGCAGTTATTAATGCAGTAGGTTTGCTTATCTTTAGGAGAATGATTCTCTGTCTTGGGTTTCACTGGAGTTTTTTCTAGCACGATGCAATGATGTTTTTCACCATTTGTAGTAGCCTTCTCATCTCCTTTTGTGTATAACGAAAATTTGGGAAGACAGGTCTCAACAGCAGCTTGAACCCATAATGATGCATTCTGTGAGTTGTATACCTCTTTTGTTTCAGAAGTTCTAGTATTCATCAGGGTACGGATGACTGAGCCAGCTTTGGTCATATGCTCGTGAAGGTCCAAAAATTTTTCCACCAACGGTTCACAAGAATCTCTCTGAGATAAATCACATAGTTCTGCAAACATGCTACACAGTAGGGGTGGAGAAATTAGTCTTAAGCTGGAAAAATAAACGTTGAAACATAAATTATACAGTATGAGAGTGCACAAGAAGTTCAGTGGGTCGAATAATTTTAAATAATTACACGTATATTTGAAGATTTTTCAATTTTTAATTTAAGATAAGGGCATCTGTCTTTAATTCCTCCTGCTGTAATAGCTGTTGGGAAAATCAGGACGGCGCATTGATAAGTAAGCTATAGCACACTAGTTTTTGGAAATCTATTCATAATGTAGCCAATTGATGAAACTGTGTTAGTTCTAACAATGCATGTGGATAAAATTGTGTACCTGATGCACTGAATGACACTTTCAAACACCGATGCTTCTTCTAATGAACGGACTGCAGAGACAAATGCAGTGTTCCTGTGGCTTTTAACTTCCTGAAAAATATCACGAATCTATAACTAAACCAGAATTTGACGGATTACAAAATATATGAGCTTTTAGAGTGTGCAGCCTGTGCGTATATACCTTTCCAAGGCCGTGGATAGAAGAAGGAAGCAAATCCCAGAATATTCTTGAATCAGACCATTTATTAGAACTTAGAACAACCTTATTCAAAAGAGAAGGAAAAGAATCACAGTCTAAAGATTTCACACTTTTTGTATTATTACGGATAGGCGGAAGTTTAGGCGAGACAACAATATTCTTGTTCTTCAGTGGTGAAATGCTTGAACCCTTTCGTAAATCTTCAAGGGAGAGTTTGTTAGTATTCTTAGTCAAAAGGTTTGGAGAGCGGATAACATTCTTGGCTCTCAGAGGAGAAATGCTTGATACATTCTGTGAGTCATCAAGTAAGACCTTATTAGCGAAGGCTTATAGAAAAGATTATAGTTAAAAAGAAGAGGATTCTAATAGGCACAGGTACAGGGATGGAAATACACACAGAAATCGCTCCCCGTGTAGATTTAAGACTATAATAGTATTCAACAGAATCATTTTTAAAAACCTATTATGGCAATGTATCTTTCTGATTGTAAATAGATGATATTCACATGTTCTATGTTCTCTATTTTCAATAGGCAGGAAGGAGCCAAGGATTAATAACGAACAATTTTTCCAGCACAAGCATGGACAAGCAGATAAAATTTTATAGATCAACCGCCATTACTTTAGAAGACCTTACCATGACAGGAGATTCAAGAAATACCCCTGTTCGGAGAGTGGAAAAAGTAAAACACACTTAAAAAACTAGCTTATTCATATTATTTGGAACATGCAGCCCATACAATCATTTCGGCATGCTAGAGTTGATGATCTACTATCAAATTTGCTTAAATCATTTTGTTTTTTTATCATGATGAGTTGAATAGAGTTTAGAACTGCGTATCAGTATATTTTTATTCAGTGACAGTTCAAATTTTCAACGAGGGGTCGATTCAAAATCACAAAAAACGAAGGATAAAAGTGAAGCCAAGTGAAAGATATAATACTCCAAATTAACTTCTTTAGCTTTAGATATTCCAAAATGAGATACTTTCTTATTATTGCAGGGAATACACCTTGTAAAACAAGAACAGATTTTCATCAAATCTGCATACATGTGGGGAAGAAATAGAACTTACGGAATCTGAGCGACTCAAATGATCCTTCGGTTTAACCTTTGATGCCCCTTTACCACCATTTTTACCGCTAGGACTCGTTTCCCATCCTTTTCGAGCCGAATCCAAGCTCAACCTCTTACTCTCCATACTGCCACTCCTTCCGTTTCCAAATGAAAGCCTTCTAACAATCCCATCTTCATTTCCCACAACTTTCTTCACATTTCTCTTTGATTTCACCTTCCTTTCCACTTTCTTGGCATTCAAAAAATCACTCGAAATCAAATCTTTTGGATCTCCAACACACGGCCGTCTCTTTGGGATCGGTTTGATACCACAAAGAACAGGGACAGGGGAACTCGGGTCAACCCGAGTAATGTAAATGAATTGTCCCAATTGAATCTTATCACTCAATATCAACTCCACATCATCGTTACATACTGATACATATGCCGAATGCAGTGAATCTGAAACCCTTAAATAGTATCCCTTGGTCTTCCATGGATCATCTTCCAGAGAAGGTACAATACTTATAACCTGATAATATGCAACTATAATCCCAGATGAATAAATTTGAAGCAGAAAACTATATTCGATTGAACAACGAAAAATATTTATATAGAACCAGTTTTATAATGTCCATGCTTCAGTGGCACAATTAAAAATCCTATTAATCACAAATTCACGATAGTAGATCTTTGACTGGTAACACCGGAGTCCACTAACCCAGGAAAAATAAACATAAAAAATTCAATCTTGACACAAACTGAAGCTATTTTCCTTAAATGAAGGGCTGACCTATCGCATCCAAAACTAGTTCAAATTTAATACATTTGTGTAGAAATCTTAATTTTGAACCAAAGAAATACATTAACCGCGGGATAAAGTTTGGGGTCGGCATTGAATACAATAAAAAAAGAACCGCCTTTATAATAGTAAAGAAAAGGTGACAGATTCATACCTGAAGAAGGGCAGAGCGGTGTTCACCAGCCACCTTGAAATCTTTGTTACCAACATTTTGCAAGAGTTTCTGCAGTATCCCAGGTGTGAGGGAAGACATTTTCTTTACACTTCAAACAGCATAAAATCAAAAGCAGATGCCTTTCAAGTAAATCCAGATGTTACTATATTATTCTCTTTAAGATTTTTTCTTCCTTTCGTCGCCATTGTAAGAAGTAGTAGTGGGACTACTGAGAAGTGAAGGGTTATTTCGGGAGGGACGAATCTCAAAGACATGGAAAGGGCCCTCTCTATGGACACGTGTCTCGTTGGGATGTGCTTTGAACGTTACATGTTACGAGGTTAGTCCACCAGTAGCAGTACATGCCCGTCTCTGTATATGTGTAATGTTTGCAGAAAAGACAAAGTAGTATACGCCAACATTTTCAGACCGATATATTGCAGCTGCACAGTACGCTTTTGTCATAGGTTTTGTTCAATTTTCACACGGATTATTTCATGCTAGCATAAGGGTAAGTACCTTAATGCTAGATCTAAGAGCCCAAAATTGATTTGGATATGTGGGGTCCATAAATTTATGTAGACCCCACATGTCCAAATCAAAATTAAACCCTTAGATGTGATGTGAGGATACTACCTTTATTCTAGCATCTCATCAACCCAATTTCACATGATTTTATTTCGATTTAAAAATATATAATCTGAATTTTGAGCTATCAGTTCGGTTTTCCACTAAAACGGTTCTATAGTTCTCATTCGATTTTTTTTTTTAATTTTTTATGTAAAACTTTTAAATCTAAAATCTAAATGAATTAAACAAATCATAATCAACTAAAAATTAATTCACTTAATATCATTTTATAAAACATAATATGAATAAAAATATAAATCAAATTAAACTTCGATTCGTTCAATTTTAACATATTATTTTATTCACTTAATATCATTTTATAAAACATATAACTCCACACATAAACTCAAAAAATGCTCCAGCAATAACTACACAAATTTTCAATGTTCGAATTTAAAATTAGAACATGAACCTAACTCAAACACAAAAACTAACTTAAGTGGAGAGGATTGTCCAAGACCATATATGTAACTCTCAGAGATTTTATTCAACCGATGTGGGACAACTAACACACCCTTTCACGTGAAGTCTACAAATGACCCAAATATGGGCAGTCCAACATATAACGGTGGAACCTAGGCTCTGATATCATGTTAAGATTGAAACTTGAACTTAACTCAACCTCAAAAGCTAGCTCAAGAAGGGAGGATTGTCCAAGTCCATATACGCAACTCCTAAAGATTTTATCTAAACGTTGTGAGACAATTAACACGAATTCTCTTTATTTCTAGTTTTTCATTCTTTGGCTTTTCGGTGTAGTTTTTCCGATAATTTATCTAGTTTATCGTTCAATTTCTAGTAGGTCTCATTGTGTTTTTATGTTCATTTTAGATTCTTTGTGATTTTATAAATACAATGATCATGGTATGAATTTTCATTAGCCTCGATCATACAAAGAAGTGACTAATAGTGGCTTCAGGGAGTAAATGTTAGTCCAGACTCTCGGGGCCACAATCATATGAGGAGTTGAAAGACGGAGATCATTGTAAGCGTCATAGTTCATTTAATCATGTGACGAAATGTTATGCTTTTTAAAATATTTTGCAAGAGAGAATCACAAGGAAATGCCAAATTCTCCTCCAAAGGAGAAAGCAATAGTTATCTATGAAGATGCCACAAATTTGTGGTCATTGTTAGATAATGAAAGAAAATGGAAGCATATTACTTTAGGAGTGAGTCTTATGTGAGACCGTCTCACGGATCTTATTCTGTGAGACGGGTCAACCCTACCCATATTCACAATAAAAAGTAATACTCTTAGCATAAAAAATAATACTTGTTCATAGATGACCCAAATAAAAGATCCGTCTCACAACTACGATCCATGAGATCGTCTCACACAAGTTTTTGTCTTACTTTAGAGAGAAAAACAAAGAATCGTTGGATTTCAAAATAACAAATCTTTGAGACTCATGCTGGTGAAATCATGAGAAAGACAACATATCCATTCGTAACTGTTCTAGAAATGTTGGACTCATAGCCAGTGAGTCTCTCAACCAAAAAATAGAAAAAGTAAACTTTATGTTATTAAATTATTTAATTCTCCAACCATTTTCGTCAATTAATTTCCATTAATGACTTTGGTCCATAACCTGCGTGGCTTTCCTACCAATCTTCACCAATTTACCATGATATATATATATAATTCGATTTCTGGCACCTGTAATCCAACTCCACTTAATTAATTTAATAACTTTGATACTATTAATTATTTGTATTGTATTAAATTTAAAGTAACTGTGAGGGCCGCTCATCTCTAAGCTTTTCTATAATTAATTGCTAAACTTTGGCTGTCTGGCATAGATGCATTATATAATCTACATAAATATATTATAAATTAATTATAATATATATAATATATGTACAAGGGGTCGCCAATGACCTAAATATATGCGTATATATCGTCCCTAATGTGAAAATATATATACTTTGATTTCCCCCGCTCTTTTGAATAAAAAAAGATTCTTTGATTTTTGTGTTATTGGGGAAAATAATCATTTGTGTACAAAGTTATCTTATAAAATATACTTCAAATTTTAATTTATTCAAGTAACAACCACCCTACATTTCGTCATACGGGCCGGGGGCCGACTCTAGCTATTTTCGTAGCCCCAAAATTTAAAAACATTCGCCTAATAGTGATGTGTGCCTGATTATATATATATATATATATATATATATATTATGTTGTTTATCAACTTTGTCCGTCATTGAAGTGACATTCATATATTGGATGTGATGAAACATATCAAAATTAGAGTAGGTCTATTGTAAGATGGTCTCACGAATCTTTATCTGTGAGACGGGTCAACCTTATCGATATTCATAATAAAAAGTAATACTCTTAGCATAAAAAGTAATACTTTTTCAAGGATGACCCAAATAAGATATATGTCTCACAGAATACGACCCGTGAGACCGTCTCACACAAATTTCTGCCTCAAAATTGTGTATTCACCCAAATGATGGACAATGTAGAATATAATAAACCATCTATATACATACTTTCTATATAAAAGCATTCATATTCACGATACAGTACAATCCACAAGATCAAGCAAAGCCCTGCTCCCTTCAGCCATCTCAAAATGCAATCCAAAAACTTCAACAATTATCAGATCAACTATATGTGGGACACTTACAGTTCATCTCCTCAGCCACATCTACTTTTTCATCTATTGCTTTTCTTTCTCATTGTCATCGTGTTCTTGAGAATTACTTCATACATCAACTCCTTCTTCGAAGGGTTGTTCGATCAAATAAAGATGATCTTGATAGTGTCGCCGTTGCTGTTTTTATTGGTTCTGCACTTGAACTCAATCTTCCAAACATCCCTCGTCTACGTGACCCGACTAAACCAAGATTCTGTTCACGGAGGCAGCTGCACGCCATGGGGAGCTGGGCTGCTGATGGTTCTTCTTTTCTTCTTGATTTCGTACTAGCATGGTATTTTTAGAAAGGGTGGTTAATTTGACTTCGTTTAGTGAATGTCGATTTGGTTCGAAATTTTTAATTGTGTACATAATATATACTGTCTTAATGAAACATATATATGTAATGTAATTATGGTCACGCGCGCATTCTCTCTCTTTTTGCAACAAAATCGAGGTTCGATTTTAGATTTCAAATCGAATGTATTTAAATAAATATATGAACAAAGTATTCTATCTTGTAAAAGTGTCTTATGTTGATTGAAAAACATTGCGATTAATCGCATATTTTATATTGAAAGAGAACTTGCTTAATATTCAAGATATTAAAGAACTGTGCTAGCCTAATCGAGGGGCCTGGTCATGGTATTTGGCTATTGATACCCCTAGTAGGATCCGGGTCATAGTCAGGGTCGATTTCAGGAGTATCCGGGTATAACTCCTCTTCCCGGATGGTATAACTCCTCTTCCCGGATGGATTGGTGTTGTACGCAATTCTTTATTATTTACCCGGGCTCTCATAGAGTTGGTCGGGTGCTTCTCCCCTGACCGGGTAGTGTTTTCCAGTTGCATATCCACTTTGGCAACCTCGAAAATAGCGTTACCTCGACAAGTGAGCCACACTTGAGTATAATCATTACATGCCATCTAATCTGCCAGAGCAACTTGGGCTTGGAGTGTCCGAGAAGTCATCAGAAGCTAGGAAGGTAAACCGACTTAGTAGATGTCACGGAAATCGAGGAAACTACCCATTCCTCCCCTATAAATAGCAGGTATTAAATTCATTTAAGAGAGAGACTCTTTGAACTAAAAAGTATTGTTCACATATATTCGCATATATATTGCTTAATTTCTTCTTTGCCTGCTGATTTAAGCATCGGAGTGGTCACGTCGGACACCCCTCCGGCGCCCATTCACGAGTTCATCTTCTTGTTTGCAGGTCAAGATTGAAGCCATATACCTTGTTCATTTTCCTAAACAACACTACAAATACTTGATTCGATCCGGTGGAGCACCCGACCCTGCTCATCTATTTCGCCTGGATCGCATCATTGGCGCCGTCTGTGGGAAATATACTGAATTCAAGACGTTGATATGGCTCGTACAAGAAGAACCGATCAGGGTGATCCTCATGCCCAGGGGGATGGGGGACAGACTTCGAGACAAGACAATGTCAATAATACTGGGCCAAACATTACCCTGACCCCTGAGGAGTTAAAAAGAATGATGGCTGATGCCGTCGCGTTATATGCAGCTGGAAAGGAGGTCTCTCGACCTGTTACACCACCCGGTGATAAACAGGGTGATAAACAAGGACATGAAGAGGAGCAAGAACAGGAGAGGAGGGAAAAGGAAGTAACAGGGGAAGATGAGGAGTCTAGCGCCGGATCCAAATCTCCTACCATGGCAGAGGAATTGTCAAATTTACGGCAGAAGATGAAGGTCCTCGAAGGACAGTTGGAAGAACGAAGCGTTGCCCGAACAATCTTGAGAGGATGTCCGTTCGCAGACATCATAGTCCGGGAACCTCTTCCCGGGAATTTCAAGTCCGCCAAAGTAAAAGATTATGATGGCAACGCTGACCCAGAGGAACACTTGGCCAGATTTGAAAATACGGCCATGTTGCATTGCTACACTGACCGAATTAAGTGTAAAGTATTCCTAACGACGTTGGTGGATTCAGCTCAGAGGTGGTTCGAAGGCCTGGCATCCCAGAGTATTAACTCCTTTCAGGATTTCCAGAGGGTGTTTTTACACCATTTCAGTAGCAGCAAGAAGTACAAAAAGACTGCTTTTAGTCTTTTTGAGGTGAAGCAGAGTCCCGAGGAGAGTTTGCGGGCTTACATCAAAAGGTTCAACAGAGTGGCTCTAGACGTCCCATCTTGTGCCACCGAGACCAAGACTACTGCCTTCACCCAGGGTCTGAGAGAGGGTGAATTCTTTAAATCGCTAACCAAAAAAGTGCCCGGGGATTTTGAGGATCTGTTATCCCGGGCAGAGAAGTACATAAATATGGAGGAAGCCCAGAAACAGAAGAGGGAAGCAGTGAGGAAAGAAAGGGGAGACCGGGTATCCAAACCCGAGAAGAGGGGACAGAAGAGGGGCAATCCAGGGCATTTCTCTCATCATGTGCCTCTGAAGATTGCCCGAGAGAGGGAGGTGCAGGAGTGTAGTAGGGATTTAGCTCCGGATCATCAACTGGCTCGGCCAGAGAAGACAGGATTTTGTGCGCTTCACAAATTAGGCTATCATAATACTGAGGATTGCAAAGTTCTAAAGGGAAATTATGTTGCGCCTTCCTTCCCAAAGCCCACTATCAATACTCAAATGTCTAGGGTGCCGCCGTGGGCATCCCGACAGCCCGGATCTAGTTCTCAGAAAGGAGGTGTGAGAAACAACTCTAGAACCGAGCCCGGAAGAAGAAGGGGGCCTGAACCTGAGCAGAGAAAGAAGTCACCCCCCGTTGTAGGGACAATTAAAATGATATCCGGAGGCTCTACTGACGGAGACTCCAATCGGGCAAGGAAGTCAAGAAGTAGGAAAGAGTGCTTGGAGGTGGAAGGAATGAGGGGCAATGAGGCAGTCATCAGTTTCGGCCCGGAAGACCTGAAAGGGGTGAATCTACCCCACAACGATGCCTTGGTGATCCAAGCCCGGGTGGCGAATTATGACATTCTGCGGGTTTTCGTAGATTCAGGCAGTTCTGTGAATGTAATTTTCCAAGATGCTTTTGAGCAGATGGACTTACAGGGCTATCACCTGGAAACAGTGGAAACTGCTCTTTTTGGTTTCGCCGGACACATGGTTTATCCAGAGGGGGAGATTATTTTGCCGCTGACTCTGGGCTCTCACGATCTAAAGAAAACAGTGATGACTTCTTTCACTGTGGTGAACTCCCCGTCATCATATAACATTATCCTGGGGAGGCCGGCTATGAATGAGTTAAGGGCTGTAGCGTCTACCTACCACCAGAAAATAAAATTTCCTGTGGGAGCAAGGGTAGGAGAAGTTCGGGGAGATCAACCCTCTTCTCGAAAGTGTTATGTAGAAGCGGTCCGGGCGGATCGGAGCAGATTTAAGAGGGAGGGGAAGAGAGTTAGGACAGGAGAAAGAATAGTGGAGGAAGGGGAGATCCACTTTGTGGCAGAAGAAGAGCAGGAGGCGGTGGAAGTGGGGCCGGGACAGCAAATCCGGGTGGCTCGGGATCTCAGCATGACCACCCGGGTAAGTTTAATTAAGTGTTTAAAAACTAACATTCACGTATTTGCCTGGTCCCAGCAGGAGCTTACGGGGATTTCTCCCCTTATATCGGAGCATCATTTGAACATCATCCCGGGATCTCACCCCGTGAAGCAAAAAAAGAGGCATTTTGGTCCTGAAAAGGACAGGGTCATATCCGAACAAATAAAGGAGCTCCTGAAGGCAGGGCACATTCGGGAGATTCAATTCCCTACGTGGCTTTCCAATGTGGTTTTAGTACCTAAATCCACTGGCAAATGGCGCATGTGCGTAGATTTTCGTGATCTAAACAAAGCATGCCCCAAAGATCATTATCCACTGCCCCGGATTGACCAGCTGGTAGATTCCACTTCTGGTTATGAGCTGCTGAGCTTTATGGATGCGTACCAGGGGTATCATCAAATTCCCCTGGCCAAAAAAGATCAAGATAAGGCCAGTTTCGTCACCTCGGGAGGTACATTTTGTTATGTTGTAATGCCTTTCGGGTTGAAAAATGCAGGGGCCACCTATCAGCGTCTTATGGATAAAGTATTCGAGAAGCAGCTGGGGCGGAACGTAGAGGTCTATGTGGATGATATCTTAAGCAAGACCTGGGAGGTCACTACTTTTATTGATGATCTGGAGGAAACTTTTGCCACCCTCATGCAATATGGGATCAAGCTTAACCCGGCCAAATGTATTTTTGGCGTAAAGAGTGGCAAATTCTTGGGATTCATGGTCACAGATCGGGGAATTGAGGTAAATCCAGAGAAGGTGAAGTCTGTCTTATGTATGCCTTCCCCCCAATCTGTAAAAGAAGTACAAAAACTAACAGGAAGGATTGCTTCCCTTTCTCGATTTATATCCCGATCAGCACACCGAAGTTATCCTTTCTTTCAAATCTTGAGAAAGGCCCAGCAATTCGGGTGGAACGATAAATGTGAACAAGCCTTCCAGGACTTGAAAGCCCATCTTGCAGAGCTCCCGGTATTAGTAAAGCCCGAGCCCGGGGAAAAATTATTCCTATATTTATCCTCTACAGAGCATGCTGTCAGTTCAGTGTTGATCAAAGAGGAAGGCTCTGATCAGAAGCCTATTTATTACGTCAGCCACGCCCTAAGAGGGCCCGAACTCCGGTATACAGAGGTAGAGAAGATTGCATTGGCTTTAATCGTAACTTCCCGGAAGCTAAGACCGTGTAGTAGCCCAAATCCCAAATTGGGTAATTAACGGATTAATGGTGATTAAGAAGGTTTAATGTGTAATTTTGACCAAGTCATGATCGGACGGACCGAAGATGGTTCGGAAGCACCGAAGAGTTCGTAAGGTCCGAAGTGAGTTCGGTGGATCCGATCATTAGGTGTCAAGAGTTGATCGACACGTGGGAGTTCGGAAGGTCCGAAGTGGGTTCGGTGGATCCGATCATGAGGTGTCAAGAGCAGCTGGACACGTGCATGTTCGGACGGTCCGAAGTGTATGATCGGAGGATCCGATCTTGAGCTGTCAAGAGCCAATGGACACGTAGCGTTCGGACGTTCCGAAGTGGTGTTCGGAGGATCCGAACATGGCCTATAAATAGTGGTCGGATTTCCTCATTTTGACTCGCCAATTCAGAGAATTCCATAGCATTTCAGTCGTTTCTGACAGGTTCTAGTCTTGTTCCGAGATTTGGGCACTAGCGGGGAGCTGCTGGTCTTGTAGCAGAGCTGTGCTCTAGTTGGGAGCTAGCGGCATCAGCGGGCTAGCGACGGACGAAGGTTTGGAATTTTATCAGTATTTATCTCAGGATTATCTAGTTAAGTCTGGTAGATAAGTTTAGTGATGGTTTTCACTTGATGAATAGGCTTGGATTAGACCTGTTGTCTGGTTGTTCCAGTGAATTAGGATTGCTGTGATAGAGGTACGAAAGTACTATCCGAGATATCCTGGTTGAGTATACATTCTTATATGTGTTGCATGATTATGTGGTGCATTGATATATGTCATATGATGCATGCTATTATGTCACGTTTATTACTGCACGTTGCATTTCATGTTGAGCCGTATTCTCCTTCGAGATAGCCTTTACTGTTGAGCTGTATCTCTTTCGAGATAAGCTATATCTTGGGACCGCTCAGCCCTGTCTTGTGGACGCATGGACACCGAGAGTACACAGTGGCCGACGGGTCGGGAGGGCTTCGGTGGTCCGGGACATTTTAGGTCCACGTCTGTCTTGTAGTGGATGCAGTGACCCAGAGGTTGGACCGCGCGGCACTATCCACTTGGCGCCTCTAGACTGAGCATTTTGAGATCCTTTGTGATTCCTGTTTCTTGACTACCCTGGTATCATATCATAGCATGTGCATTTCATATAGGTCTGTATACTCATACTTTTGTACTGGGCGTTCTTATCGCTCACGTCCTCGATTTTGTTTATTCTTGGACACCCCATTCCCACGGGGCAGGCCTCAGGTTGGACAGCTCAGGAGGAGCAGGAGGAGGACGTTGAGTAGCTGGTTGGTTTAGTTTATCGGTATTGTTTTGATTTCGATATGGTTGTATTGGGTATTTCATTTTGAGTTAGTCTAGACTTCGATTTCGATTGGGTGTATAACCACTATTGTTGTTGACTTTTCCGCTGTTATCTCTGATTATTGTTAATTAGGTTAATTGCATGCTTAGTTTTTGATTAGTAGGTGATTCTGGATCGGGTCACTACATTTATGGTATCAGAGCATGCATACGATTTTGGGATATAGATTTCTGTTTTGGGATTTCCGTTGACCAATTTACTAGTTTCCCCATTCTATTGTTGTAGCAATGGCTGACCACTTTGGTGATGAGAGTAGTCAGGGAAGTGTAGGTCGTTGGGGTGACCAGGACGATTTGTTAAGCGTCATAAGTTACCGCATGTTTCTCTAGACGTCATTCTTTCTGTTTCTACTCCGATGGGTCATTCGGTGTTAGCTAAGCGTCTAGTGATGGGTTGTCCCTTAGATTTTGAGGGTAATGATGTTGTTATTTTCGTTTTGTTCATTCTCTTGCCTAGATTTCGAGGACGAAATGGTTTTAAGGGGGGGAGAATGTAGTAGCCCAAATCCCAAATTGGGTAATTAACGGATTAATGGTGATTAAGAAGGTTTAATGTGTAATTTTGACCAAGTCATGATCGGACGGACCGAAGATGGTTCGGAAGCACCGAAGAGTTCGTAAGGTCCGAAGTGAGTTCGGTGGATCCGATCATTAGGTGTCAAGAGTTGATCGACACGTGGGAGTTCGGAAGGTCCGAAGTGGGTTCGGTGGATCCGATCATGAGGTGTCAAGAGCAGCTGGACACGTGCATGTTCGGACGGTCCGAAGTGTATGATCGGAGGATCCGATCTTGAGCTGTCAAGAGCCAATGGACACGTAGCGTTCGGACGTTCCGAAGTGGTGTTCGGAGGATCCGAACATGGCCTATAAATAGTGGTCGGATTTCCTCATTTTGACTCGCCAATTCAGAGAATTCCATAGCATTTCAGTCGTTTCTGACAGGTTCTAGTCTTGTTCCGAGATTTGGGCACTAGCGGGGAGCTGCTGGTCTTGTAGCAGAGCTGTGCTCTAGTTGGGAGCTAGCGGCATCAGCGGGCTAGCGACGGACGAAGGTTTGGAATTTTATCAGTATTTATCTCAGGATTATCTAGTTAAGTCTGGTAGATAAGTTTAGTGATGGTTTTCACTTGATGAATAGGCTTGGATTAGACCTGTTGTCTGGTTGTTCCAGTGAATTAGGATTGCTGTGATAGAGGTACGAAAGTATTATCCGAGATATCCTGGTTGAGTATACATTCTTATATGTGTTGCATGATTATGTGGTGCATTGATATATGTCATATGATGCATGCTATTATGTCACGTTTATTACTGCACGTTGCATTTCATGTTGAGCCGTATTCTCCTTCGAGATAGCCTTTACTGTTGAGCTGTATCTCTTTCGAGATAAGCTATATCTTGGGACCGCTCAGCCCTGTCTTGTGGACGCATGGACACCGAGAGTACACAGTGGCCGACGGGTCGGGAGGGCTTCGGTGGTCCGGGACATTTTAGGTCCACGTCTGTCTTGTAGTGGATGCAGTGACCCAGAGGTTGGACCGCGCGGCACTATCCACTTGGCGCCTCTAGACTGAGCATTTTGAGATCCTTTGTGATTCCTGTTTCTTGACTACCCTGGTATCATATCATAGCATGTGCATTTCATATAGGTCTGTATACTCATACTTTTGTACTGGGCGTTCTTATCGCTCACGTCCTCGGTTTTGTTTATTCTTGGACACCCCATTCCCACGGGGCAGGCCTCAGGTTGGACAGCTCAGGAGGAGCAGGAGGAGGACGTTGAGTAGCTGGTTGGTTTAGTTTATCGGTATTGTTTTGATTTCGATATGGTTGTATTGGGTATTTCATTTTGAGTTAGTCTAGACTTCGATTTCGATTGGGTGTATAACCACTATTGTTGTTGACTTTTCCGCTGTTATCTCTGATTATTGTTAATTAGGTTAATTGCATGCTTAGTTTTTGATTAGTAGGTGATTCTGGATCGGGTCACTACAGACCGTACTTCTTATCACATCAAATAGTGGTTCTTACCAACAGCCCTCTTGGTAAAATCATGACTCATGCTGAGGTATCTGGGCGAATGATTAAGTGGACTGTGGAATTGGGGGAGTACGATATCGAATATAAACCACGAGTGGCTATCAAGGCACAAGCTTTGTCAGACTTCTTGTCTGAGATGATCCAGCCCAGTGAAGAGGAAGTGTGGAAAGTTTTTGTAGATGGGGCGTCTAGCCTGGCAGGGTGCGGAGTAGGAGTCGTGATGATATCTCCCCCGGGAGAAAAAATCAAATTGGCAATAAGGATTGATTCCCGAGTAACTAATAATGAGGCCGAGTACGAGGCTGTGCTAGCTGGAATTCGAGCTGCTCGGGAAGTCGGGGCTTCCCGAATAATTATATATTCTGATTCACAGCTTGTCACTCAGCAGATAAGGGGTGTCTACGAAGCCAAAGATGACAGGATGCTGAAATATTTACAGCTTATCAAAACACGAGCGGAGGGCTTTTCGGATTGGAGTATCGAACAGATACCCCGAGAGGAGAACAGCGAGGCGGATATTCTGGCAAAAATGGCTGCCTCCCTAAGTGAAGTAAGTACCCGAGAAGTGTTGCACGTCTCCCGTTTGATCCTCTCGACCGACGAAGGAAGAGCCCCCGATCCAGAAAACTCTTGGATGACGCCCTTAATCAGATTTATTGAAAAGGGTGCACTACCCGAGGACAGAGGTCAAGCCCAGAAGATTAAGAGACAGGCTTCCAGGTTTGTTTTCTTAAACTCAATCTTGTATAAAAGATCATTCCAGGGGCCTCTCTTAAAATGCTTACCTGAAGAGGAGGTAGATTATGTACTCCGGGAGATTCATGAAGGATGCTGCGCAGAGCACCTTGGAGGAATGTCTCTAGCTCGAAAAACCATGCTTGCCGGGTTTTGGTGGCCAACTCTTAACCGAGATGCCACCCAGATAGTTCAAGCTTGTCAGAGCTGTCAACATCACGCAAATTTTAAGCACAGCCCGGCCACTCTCATGAAGCCCATCTGGGCGTCTTGCCCTTTCGATCAATGGGGTATGGATATTGTGGGTCCCTTCCCAACTGCTCGGGCTCAGAAGAAATTTTTATTAGTAGCAGTGGATTACTTTTCCAAGTGGGTTGAAGCCGAGCCCTTAGCCCGAATTACCGAGCAGGAAATGTTGAAATTTCTGTGGAAGAATATTGTATGCCGATTTGGGGTGCCCAGAAGACTAATCTCGGACAATGGCAGACAATTCCAGGGCAAAGAAATTATGTTGTGGTGCCAGGAAATGAAGATTATTCAATCTTTTACCTCTGTTGCATATCCACAAGCTAACGGTCAAACAGAGGTTGTCAATAGAATCATTGTGCAAGCACTAAAGACCAGATTACAAGGTAAAGGAAAAGATTGGGTGGAAGAATTGCCTAGTGTTCTCTGGGCTTATCGGACTACTCCCCGGGCACCTACTCAAGAAACTCCTTTCAGCTTAGTGTATGGTTCTGAGGCAGTCCTTCCCGTAGAGATCGGAATGACTTCTTCTCGGGTAGAAGCTTACCCAAGCAGCAATGATCAGGCCAGGGCTATGGAATTGGATCTGATAGAAGAAAAGAGAGATCGAGCATGCATCCGAATGGAAGCATATAAGAATCGGATTATGAAATCATATAACAAAAGGGTCCGGATCCGAAATTTCCAAATAGGAGATCTCGTCATGAAAAAGGTCAATCCTGCTGGGGAAGTCGGAAAGTTAGAAGCCAGGTGGGAAGGACCTTACAAGATTACTCGAAAAGTCAGTTCGGGATCTTTCTATTTAGAAGATGCACAAGGGCGTTCCCTCAAGAGACCTTGGAATGTATTTAATTTAAAACAGTATTATGCTTAAATGGATGTATTGATTGAAGATATAATGGAAGATATATTTTTCTCAGAAGTGTTCTATTATTTCTTACATCTTAAGTTCGACGAATACTAATCTTAAAAGCCCAGGGCACTACACCCTGGCTCGGGGCCACACACCTCGACCATTCCAAGTCCCGGGACATGCTCCCCGGCCCAAGGCTCCGCACCTTGGTTCTTAAAAGCCCAGGGCACTACACCCTGGCTCGGGGCCACACACCTCGACCATTCCAAGTCCCGGGACATGCTCCCCGGCCCAAGGCTCCGCACCTTGGTTCTTAAAAGCCCAGGGCACTACACCCTGGCTCGGGGCCACACACCTCGACCATTCCAAGTCCCGGGACATGCTCCCCGGCCCAAGGCTCCGCACCTTGGTTCTTAAAAGCCCAGGGCACTACACCCTGGCTCGGGGCCACACACCTCGACCATTCCAAGTCCCGGGACATGCTCCCCGGCCCAAGGCTCCGCGCTTTGGCTCTTAAAAGGCCCAAATGACCATGAGGACCGGGTCTGGGAATACATATGTATTTCACATATCATTTAGTCACAAGGAAGAAAAGAAAGTTCTTCATTAAAGGGCTCGAAGGCCGGAAATTACAAAGAAAAAAGAGAGAAGGTAAACAATCCTACTCTAAAGGTGCAGTTTGATCCCCGGACTCCCCAGCCTCTTGGTCAGCATCACCATCTTTAGGAAGGGAGTTAATGGCTTTGTCAATATCCGGGAAGCCTTCTTTGTTAGCCGGGATTAAGTTTTCCTCTTCAAACTGTTCCCGGCATTTCTCAAAACCGACTTTGAAGTAGTTGTATGATCTATCTTCAACAGCCGCTTGGAAATCTGAGGATTGAAGGAAAATAGTCTTCCATTCCTCTTGAGTAAGCTGTAAGGATTTAAGCTTATCCTCAGCAGCCACGACTCGATGTTGTTGGCGAGTAGCTTCTTCCTCAAGGTAGCGGGTCCGGGATTCCAAGAAAGCAATCTGCCTTTGAGAGGCCTCTTCTCGGATTAAACTTTCATCCCGAGCACGCTGAGCGGAAGCCAAATGCTGGTTGGCCATTTCCAGGGAGGCCAGGAGACCGGTGACTTTCTCCTCATGCAGCTTGGTAGCCCGGGCAATATCTTCTCGAAGTTGATCATGAATTTCTTGAGCCGCCCGGGCTTGCCTATTTGTCTTGGTGGCTACTGCAGCCACCTCCTCAAAAGCAGACATTATCATTTGAGCAGCCTGAGCAAAAACAAAGAGCAAAAGTCATAAAGAATGTGTCAAAATATAAGTGTAATAAGGAGAAAAACTTACGGAATAGAGGCGATTCGATCCTTCCAGAAATCTATTGCAGGCCGGAACACTTTTTAGAAAGGCCGCCTCAGAAAGACTGAGCATCTGCTTAAAGCGTTTCGCGCCACTAGAAGTAGGCCCTTCGAAAAAAATGTTAGTCGAAGGAAATTCGGAGCTGGAGGCTTCCTTGAACTGCGGAGGAGGAAGGGATTCGTGGGAACCAGAAGGACCCTGATCACCTGCAGGAGGATTATCCAAGATAATCAGTTCGGGCTCGACAGCCAAGATCCTTTGCCTTTTACTAAGAGGAACCAGATCTTCGGCCTCCTCTGAGGTCTCAACCACTACCCGAAGAGTATCATCCCGGGAAGGATTCTCTCGAGTAATTTCGATTCCCCGGGGCGTTTCCTCCATAGCACGTTGTTTTTCTGCTTCGGCCATTGCCCGGTTTGTTGCGAGTTCCTTTTCCCGGGCCGCCTTTTCGACTGCTCGTCTTTTAGCGAAAGCTGCTTGCATCTCGGAGTTATCTGGACAGAGGAGAAGTAAGTGTTGAGTAAATCAAGGAAAGAACAAGGGAGGGGGTGGCAAGAAAGAAGGGTGAATTACCGGGTTGAGGGCCCGAGCCCGCCACCTCATCAATCATGCGATCTTCGGGATCCTCACCCCGGGGACTCAACCCATATGTGATCAAATTATCATCAGAAATTAATGTGGAAGATGAGTATTTGCGCCCTTCCACCAAATCCTGGCTCACGATGAAGGGTTCTTCAAATTTATAGGTGCCGGGAAGCGAAGGTTGTGTAGGCAGAGAAGAGAGAAAGCCAGACAAGCAGGGAAGATCTCCCGGAAGTCGAATAAAAAAGTATCTTCCTTTCCACCCTTTTTGAGAAGAGGGAATATCATCAAGGAAGCGAGCGTTATGCCGGGCAGTCAGGGAAAAGGCATTATCCCCAAACCGGCAAGAAAAGTAATAGTGAAGAATGAGGGGGTTAATAAGAAAATTATTCATGTTAAAGAGGACATAAGTGGCAGCCATTATCCTAAAAGAATTAGGGTGAAATTGGTTAATGGGTACGCCAAAAAATTTGGCAACTGCAATGAAAAAGGGGTGAATCGGAAATCTAAGACCATTCTTAATTTGGTCCCGGAAAAAAGTAGTGTACCCTTGAGGGGGGTTTTTTGCCCTATCAGAGGACTCGGGTATTAAAATAGAAAGATTGGAAGGAATACTACCCAAGGTCCTAAGTTCTTCATCCGCCCCTGGGCGCAGGGTGCTACTCAGAGAGGAGAACCAGGGAAATCCCGGGGCCTCGACAGGAGGAGGGCTCACGGCCCGAGTTTTGCCCTTACCTTTTCTTTGGGCGAGAATTCGGGAGGAATTAGGAATGGAGGGTTTAGAAGAAGATGGTTTAATTAAAGAGGCTACTGGTCTCTTAGCAGGTTGGGTGACAGAGCGTTGGGGTGGGGGAGATTGAGAAGCATCGGAGCGTAACGCAGCAGATTCGTCGCTAGGAGAGCCTCGCGCATTGGCTCCCGACGTTGAAGAAGTAGAGTTTGACATGATAAAAATAGAGAACTTACAGGTTTTGAAGAGGAGCTTCGGAAGTGGGTGATTTTTTGCACGGAAGAGCTTCGAGGAGCAATTTAAGCAGGGCTTCGCCGGAGATTCGAATTTGAAAGTGATATTTTCAAAATAATTTAGGCACTACTTATAAGGAGAAGGACTCGATCTCTACCCTTGATTTGCATCTAATCGGATGGACGAGATGATCCTTGGGAATCGGTAAGGACACGCGTAATCATTATGGTGTCAGACTTATCAACGCCTCGAAATTCGAAACGTTGATAACCGTTGAAGCAAGAAAGGTACGTACTATCACGGTACCTTTTGAATTACCCAGTTTTTGGTAGCCCGGGAGGTTTAAGGCCCCGGCATGTTATTTTATAAATCGGGAGGTTTGAGGCCTCGATATGTTATATGTTATGTTAAACCGGGGAGATTTTAAATCCCGGTTTTTACTTGGAAACACGTAAATTTGAGGGAAGTACACAAGCAAAATGCGCGAAGTAAAAGGCGAGGCCCCCGACAACTTGTTCGATAGCCCGGAAATTTAATTACCCGGGATTGTGTTTTTAGTCCAGGAAGAAGGATATCGCACCCCGGAATAGATTCCCAGACAGGTATATCGCGGAGACGTTTTCAGTTTTATAATTCGAATTATTACGATTGGTTGAGCATCTATTGTTGCGACGCACGTAAATTTATATAGATTTTCTGGAAAAGAGGCAATAAAGCAATAAAAAGCAATAAATTTCTCATTACATAAAGAAGCGGCGAGCAATTATGTCATCCATTACAACAGACACAGAATCTCGCCATTCTGTTATCCAGTTAGTCAGCTCGTGGATTCGAAGATTGACAAAGGTTTCATTGTGCATTATCTTGGTTAGCGCATGCCATTCTTTCCGCAGCATCATGTGTAGTAGAACCTGGTCATTAACCAGGTCTGTAATCCGAGCCACTGCAAATTCTCGGATATACTTCCTCGCTCTTGCTCTTTGTGCTCGAGTAAGAACGAGACTGTTGCGGTAGGAAAAATCCAGATCGTGGGCCTTATCTCGTACGGTCATAACTTTCCTCCACACGCTCTCCTCGATGCCTCTCTTCAGCTCCTCTAGATGAGGACGCATTGCCGGGGTCACCAAGACGTGTGTGCTGCTGCAAGCACTGGAACCGCCTGAACTCGACATGGTAAAATGGGAAATTGTTTTTTGTGTTCACCCTCTTACTTATAGGCAAACGTCCTTAAATGTGGGGGAAATCCAAGAGTCTCAGCCATGCGAAGCGTCTCCTTTATTATTCAAAGGCAAGAGTTGATCATAGCCATCAGATTTGGACAGGTGTATGATCAGGATGTCCCTCGTAAATTGCGCGGAGCAGACGAAAGGATCTGAACAGCTATCAAAACGTCAAGTCTGAGGTGCCTCGAAATACGGAACGTTTTTGTTTGGCAGGAGTTCAATAAATCTCATATTATTATGGCACCACGTCAGCAGACCGGGGGATTCTTGGTCCCTGTTTATTCCTTCTCTCGGACTACAATCTCGAGATCTCGACATAACAAACTGGTAGACCGAGACCTCATTGGCCTAAGCATTATTATCTAGGGATTATTAGTCATGTCAATTTTCATTATTTAATTTCGTTTAAGTGGGTTTCGCTATTTACCAGATAAGTGCTAGAACGAAAACAAAAGGACATTTCATTATTAAAAATGAGCACGAATTACACGGAGATGTTCATCCTCTACAGCAACCCTCCATTTGTGCAGCCAACCGCTGAGATCTCCGGTAGCGGTCTTGCCAAAGCTATCTGACCCGGCTATGTCTTCCAGGATCTTCAACTCCTTTTCTAGCATTAGTGCGTAGACACCATGGTGAGTAAATATGTCCACATACTCCGCAACACAAAGACGTTCACGGTACTTCTGCATACGAGCCACGTTCTCAGGAGCAGGAGCCCCTTCTGCGTACTGAGAAGATTCCAGCTCGTACAATCTTTCCCAAAATAGGAGTATTTTGTGGAAAACTTCGTCTTCTAAATCAGTCTTCCGTCTCTCTGTGACCGCACGCATAAATTCCCCCGCCATATCAGGAGCTTTCGAATTGCTTGAGCTTGCCATTGCATTGATAAGATGGAAGGATAAGCAAGGTCTCTATTTATAGGGTAGAGCGTTCATCTCTACCTTCGATTCAAATTTAATCGGACGATCGTAGGACGCTTAGGAAATCGTGCGTCCAAGTGAAGAGACGTGTGCAGTTATTGAGAGTATAGACTCATCATTACCTTGAAAAACGAGCAATTTTCAGTAGCATCCTCATTAATGTATTCGATCGATTCTCTCGAGAATAGTGATTATCAGACATCGGGGAGTCAAGGATATGGGATACGAGACACTCCAAAAGTTCCCTTGTTTAAATATTTGTTCACAATTGCAAAGAGTGCAGAAAGGATCAAATCGGGACAGCGAGTCAAGCTCTAGCCCGACTATTTTAGGGATGGGTGGTGATACCCCTAGTAGGATCCGGGTCATAGTCAGGGTCGATTTCAGGAGTATCCGGGTATAACTCCTCTTCCCGGATGGTATAACTCCTCTTCCCGGATGGATTGGTGTTGTACGCAATTCTTTATTATTTACCCGAGCTCTCATAGAGTTGGTCGGGTGCTTCTCCCCTGACCGGGTAGTGTTTTCCAGTTGCATATCCACTTTGGCAACCTCGAAAATAGCGTTACCTCGACAAGTGAGCCACACTTGAGTATAATCATTACATGCCATCTAATCTGCCAGAGCAACTTGGGCTTGGAGTGTCCGAGAAGTCATCAGAAGCTAGGAAGGTAAACCGACTTAGTAGATGTCACGGAAATCGAGGAAACTACCCATTCCTCCCCTATAAATAGCAGGTATTAAATTCATTTAAGAGAGAGACTCTTTGAACTAAAAAGTATTGTTCACATATATTCGCATATATATTGCTTAATTTCTTCTTTGCCTGCTGATTTAAGCATCGGAGTGGTCACGTCGGACACCCCTCCGGCGCCCATTCACGAGTTCATCTTCTTGTTTGCAGGTCAAGATTGAAGCCATATACCTTGTTCATTTTCCTAAACAACACTACAAATACTTGATTCGATCCGGTGGAGCACCCGACCCTGCTCATCTATTTCGCCTGGATCGCATCAGCTATGTTTCTTGAAACGAGCCATTACAAATTCAAATATTCATATATTATCTCATATGATTATATATATATATATATATATATATATATATATATATATATATATATATATATATTTAAATTCACATATTATCCTCTACAAATTATATATTTAAGAGAGTTGTAGCAAATAATTATTAAAATATAATAAATTAATCGTCCTCTTACTTCTTTGATTTCAAAAAAAAAATATAATAAATTAATAAAAAAATTCAATATACATTTTAAAAAAAACAACTGGACAAAAATGGTCGTTAAAGATATTTAATTTCTACTGAGAAATTGTGCAAAAGTAACCATCCGCGTCGCCTGAGAGATTCGAACTCTCGCGGGGAAACCCCATGTACTTAGCAGGCACACGCCTTAACCACTCGGCCAAAGCGACACTTTTGAAGGATGTGTAAACTTTCATATTATTATATATTTTTAAAATAATACAATTATATTAGAGACCAGATTATACATTTAATTATCTGTGGTAACCAAAATATCTCCTTAAAAGTTTAAGAACATCAACTATGATTCAATTATTTATTAGCCTTAGAAGATTCTAATTACAAATGATACTCCGGGATGTCCCGGGTCATGGATAAATCCGGGCCAAGAAGGCGAAGATCTGCATAGAAGCCCGGATCTCAAGCAACCCGGGACATTGAGGGGATAGCTCAAAGACAGGGAGGATCTATGGAGAGATGGTTCATCAGAAGGTTGGGCCATTGAAACATTATTGATTTGATCCGGTGGAGCACCTGACCTAACTCTTACTCATTTCACCCGGATTGCATCAACAAATAATCTTTAAATTTGTTGAAGAGATTAAATGTGTTTATTTGTTTTAATTAAGGGATGATATATCGGTTTGATTCAGAGCATGCAGTAAAATTAAATTTGAATTTTATTAGAGCTTCAGTTTACCATTTTATCTCCTTCGCTTTGAAAACAAAAGTCCATAGGTTATCTTGGCTTCCCACCCAAAGTAGTTTATGTATCTGTTCCATATCAAAACATGTCTTCATCGTTCATTTGCTTTGGAAGAAAACTCGATTCTTGATCTGTTTCTTCTTCATTCCCTTAGAAAAAACACCGACCTCGATCCTAAGCCATCGCACAACATCAAAGGGCTTGGTAATTCACAATTGAATTTTATGCGAAGTCGGCGCACTCGCGAAAATTAATGATCTAGCTGCTTGAACTCTATTCTATTGGACTTCATTCACTGTTTTTGTTTCTAGATTGATATACGAGGCTTGGATATAGGTACATTCACTGACGAGAAATTGTTTGCAATAGATTTTCACCATACTTCTAAAGATGAATTTATTGGACATGAGATATCACAAAAAATGCATACATATACATTACATAAACAAATAAATGAATGTATATTATGATGACATTTAATTTGACTTTCATCTTGAAATTTTTTGTTTTTTTTAATCCAAAATCACTAAATCCACTATTGATTATTTGACACTCCAACGTAACTTATGTAGCAAGAATAAAATCTAAACTATACATAATAAAATATATCTAAGCAAAACAAAGGACAAATTGCTTTATATTCTCCTTTATTTATGCTTAGATTGGTTTTATTGTATCTATCAGTAAATTTTATTTTTGTCATACGAGTTAGATAAGAGATGATCGGTGTCAAATAAATAATATTTGATATATTTAGTTATTTCGGATGAAAGAAGAACTAAAACACACACAAAAATTCAAATTAGTTGATGAAAACTAAATTTTAACAAATTACATATCTACAAAACTATTTAGAACCAAACACATACCACCGTCCTCGAATACTGTCGTGTACTCGTGTTGCACCACCCTCCACCATTGACTCGACAGCCCGGCAAAGGATAGATCAATTGGCATTTACTACACCCTGCCAGATAAATTTATGTCAATTATGAAGGGGATGAAGGGGTCGTTGATCATAAACGTACATGAAATTAATATATCGTATGTATCAGAAGTTAATGTTGTGCTCTGATATTGTCAATACACATAACATACAGCGAAAATTAATTATTTGACACACAAGTATAACTTGAATAAATAGGGACCAGATTTAAATTATGCACAAGTGTATAAAAATTTGTGCAATGTCTCATGACAAAAATTCACTAGAAAAATATATAAACCATTTACACCAAAGCAGTACTATTGAGTATAACAAAACCAAATTTCTTGACACTCTAAGGAATTAAAATGCATCAAAATCAACCAAACTCAAAACTAGATGCATAAACCGAAGTTGCTTAAAAAAAATAGAAAAACACTCTTCGATCAACACTCTGCATCAGTGTTGTTATGCACGTGTCTTCAACACCAATCAGCAACACGGCAATTTTGTGAATCAATTACACAAAATCTTCATATGAAGATCTTCAATACTGAACTTGTGCAAGTTCAAAAAATTCCAACAGTTACGTAAAAGTCGTCGCGTTCTTCTCTCAATATTCCATATATATATATATATATATATATATATATATATATATATATATATATATATATATATATATATATATAGATTTTCATATCTTGACCAAATTATCATTTTGTAAGAACAAAATCTTACAAACATGAAAACAAGAGTTTATTAGAAATAAGACTCTATTCAAATCTAAGATATTATATCTGAGAGATAAATATCAAACACAAATCATAGGAGAGAAATACTAAGATTAGATTAGATCAATCAAGTCTAGAAATAAATGATTATTTATTTATATTATTATAAGAAAAATAACTAAAATTTATCAAAATAACATATTTATATGATTACAGTTGACTCAACGAAACGTACAACGGTACAAGACTGAAAATATCTCACTCCATTTGCTTGGCATGTGATGTTTGAACTTTGAATTTGATAACATAAAGGCCAAATAGAAATAATAATAATAAATAAATAAAAAGAAACAAAATACATAGAACATGCTGAAAGCTATATACATCCACTTGCACCTTCTTGGACAGGAAGCGGATGTATAAAAAAAATTAATACAAGAGTATTATTAAAAAAAAAAAATCTAGTACAAATTATTGTATTAAAAAATCTAGTACGAATAGTATTTTTTGTACTAGCAATGAGAAGATTATAGCTTATTAGCTTTTGCATGTCATTTACATGTAAAACCTTTGAGATTTTTCGCCCCTAAGAGGCCACAAGTCACCCCAAATTGATCGCCGGGCTTGATGATGCAAAGTGGGATTCTTGCTCTGCGTGATGACAACACGGTCAAAGGAGCCTTCTGTTCCTTCGCCATTGGTTGAACGGCACACATCCAACTCAACTCGTTTACCCCTTCGAAATGGCATATAAATTATTCTTCCCCACCCACTTCCAAGATCGGCATGAGGCATTTCTCCATTTTTGTCCTCATCGTATTCTTCCTCTACATCATCATTCTCCACTAATGAATCAGTTTCCGACACATTAGAATCAGATGCAGCGGTTTTCTCATCTGCTTCATACAGAAGTTGGCTCTCTGGAACGACGATTCAAAATTTACTCAGTATTCCTCAAGAGGACAGCAATCGGCATAGAACAACCATGAGATGATCACAAGTACTCGAATTCGAATATAAAAATTGGAACACTCACCAACATCCTTCTCTAGATCTTCAGGTATCCTTTTAGCATGCCTCTCTTTTAACGTATCAAACTTCATACCATCAAGTGGCCAAGGTTCTCTGCTCAAGATAACCAATTAATTTATCAGATAGACGTAAAATTAAAATGAGGAACATGACGTATTCATTGGGATATGGAAGAGAAAATTAAGAACATACTCTCTTGACCACATTTCACTTGGATAGCAACTAGGAAATGAAATGAAAATATTGATTCTTAACTAAAATAGCATAGATCAAGTTGTTCGTGGCACATTATTGGTTTAAAACAGATACTGATATTTGATTGTTCTAGAAAACAGAGCCAATGCTAGTCATTCCTGATTGCTAAGCTATGTTTTCACAGCCTAAAGATGAAACAAATAAAGACGAACCTTCAACTATCTAAGATGCATTAAGGTGATTTATAATAAACTGATGAGAAATAGAGATGGCAAAAAGGTTTTCTATATGTGTGAATTTAAGTAGATGGGATAAAACTTCTCAATTTAGACAAAATCATAGTGCAGCAATCTAACGGACCCATAAACCCACAAATCTGCCATATAAAAAATCATCAAACATAGGAATCACACCATCACAAATCTCTGTGTAATGTCAAATGTGCATAATAAAACCAACAGAAATAACAGTCCTCCAAAACTCAAGGGGAATAAGATCAAACTTGATGAGGTTGGATTCAATAGCACAGTTGCAGAGAATTCATCTTATTTTAAAATGCAGTAAAATATAAACAAGAAAGCAGTCTCTTCAAGCTGATACGAGAATAAGAATTTCCCACGAGAATACAATTTAATGGCCAGAAGCCAAATACTTTAGTCTAAGAAAATCCACTCTCCAGTCAAAGCCAAAACATAAAACACAGAATTCTTCTTCTTACAAGACTATTTAACAAATTAGTTTAGAGCATTTTATATTGTGTGCGTTGCTAGTATAACACAATAAATTTTACTGTATGATGTACAAGAAATTGCAATATCTATCACCCTTTTCCTTTAGATAAATTTCCTATACCAGAATTAATTTTAAATCAGACAAGGCGTAACAGCTGACACTCACCAGACTGATTCCACACAAAATATAAGCATGAATATATTTTTGGTACACCACTCACAAGTATGATTTGAAGATGATTGTGTTGAAGTGTCCATCATATTAAATATGACATCCGATTCAGAGCTAGAAAGTAGACTCGGAAATGTTTATGATGATATTGAATATAAATTTATTATTTATGCTCAAGCAATAATTATAATAACCTTGGTCGTAATCCTCGCCTGAAAGCTACATAACAGAACTTCTCATCTTCAAAGCCACGTAGAGGACCCTTGGATTGCTACATAATGAAAGCAAAGACAAAAACTCTAAGATAAACAGTTCATCCTCAAGCTTCCAAACAAAATCAATTGATTACAGACTCCTTCCTTACCATCATTTAGATAATGATATATTTAAAAATGATGAAGTCAAAGTGGGCATTTGACGTAAAGTGTTAAATGATGTATCAATTAAGTCTTCAAATTGTCTCACTATGCACGCAAAATAGAAATTACATAAAGTCTACATCTCTTTGTGCTGCGGACTGAGTGTCCATGTGTGGTGTAGCAGTAGAGTGCGGTTTTGGCAAAACCTTGTATAATCGCTGTGATGATGTCCTCTCCAGGCGTTGAACAAAATGACAGTATTTGTCTGTATTCTGCAACGGGCACGGTCCATCATGAGGACACTGCAACGCCGTCATCAATTTTAAACAACAGCGTAAAAAAAGTTTTGAGATCCATTAGACTGACAAGGAACTTGCTGCTTCTAAGCAAATAGAGTGCAAGTTATGAAAGAGGAAAACCATAAACTTACAGGTGCAACTATAAATGCACCGGTTTTAAGTGTCAACAGATCCTTGGAGGCTTTATGGGCAGCATTTTGCAATTTGCGAATTCTCTATAAAAAATAGAAAACCAGATTAAATTTTGAGAAGAATAGCACAAGGAAGAATCCATGAAATACAAACACCAGTAGTTGAAACTGATCATTTTAGGGATTTTACCCTTTTCTCCATCCACAAGATATGGGATCGCATTTGAGATATGATACTTGATCCTTGTGGTGTCCCAGGCTCCACCAGTATCTGTAACATGTGAGAAAAAATTGATTAGCAAAATAAAAATAAAAAATTCCCTCTGAAATTCAACTTTTTGCGCATCAATAGACAATACAGACTTCGAAGAAAAGGAGCTCTGACTATGAAAGTCATCAAGAGAACTTTCCATAACACGTGACACATATATCTCATGTAAACTGCAAAATTCCTCGTGTTCACACATATTTCTGAAACTATGGGAAAACTCCTAGTCAGCAGCAAAGCAGAAGCAAGTCTCTGGCCCATAACAAAAATTACATTGTTAATATTCTCAGGAATGCTAATTTTGCAATGAGCGAGGACAGACAATTTTTATCCAGGAAAGGGAAATGGAGCCCGGTCAAGAGCAACCACTTGTGCACCACCAAACCAAATATGAAAAAAAAAAAAAAGAAAAGAAAAAACAAATTAGAAGAAAAAGTAAAAGCAAAAAAAATTAGAAACATCAGTGGATCACTTTTTGGTATTGATCCTGGTCAGAATAAATGTGGTGTATTCTTCAACCAAGTTAGTTACATCAATTACATGAAGGACACATATGCTTGAATGCGTAATAGTATAATATCCACAATTGCTCATATCAGGTTGTTTCTTGGCTGGACAGACAGCACATGATATTTGCTTTGCAAATTTGGGAAAAATTGTTGATTATCCAACAGCATATAGTGGAGTCTTAATCGTGTCAAAACCCATGGATTGTTCAGAAATTTTTAAATCCGCAATAAAAAAATTTCTCACAAAACAGAACACCATTTTAAAGAGAGAAAACTGGGAGGGAAGGAAAGGAAGATAACATAAGAGGAAGGGGCGAACGGCTAATTCCTCCCATTTACATGTGCCTCCACTAGAGCATCTAGGATTATTTTAAATACATACAAGGCACATGACTTTGCATCTTTAGTTTTATTCTTAAATGCCCTAAAATCTCCCTCTATCCTCATCCATATGCCAGAGATGTAACTCTGCAAACATTATCCCATTTGTGACTCAATTTGTTTCACATTGATTGTGTAAGTTAAATATTTTGCTGCCAAGCCAGCTCCAAAATTTGACTCTGTCAACAAATCCATATGAAGGATGGTTTCAACAAATATGGATGAGAGTAGAGGTAAATGTATTATGAATAAATGGGTATAATCCAAAAACCAACTTAGCAATCACTGAGAGGAATATACATGCTAAAAAATTGGTTTTAGAACATTACCAGGATATCTCCAGTGAGATCCCAGAGTTGGCGCACTAGAGTAATTCTGTCCTTCACAGATGGTATCTCTCCAAGCACATACGACTTCACCCAATTTCCCAAAACAATGAGATGTTAACCACATAAGCTCACATAATTCGAAGAAAAGGAGAAGCGGAAAAAAATGTCTTCCACAAGTAACGAACTCATTCCACTCGTACCCAATGTCACTTAACACACAATAAGGTCTGTTGTGATACTTACAGCAATAACAAGGTCATGTCGCCTGCCAGACTTGTTAATATGCTTAGTCAACAACTGGATGTTATCATAGCTATGGATCAGGGGCAAATTTTGTAGTCCTGCGATTTTACCAAAATGAAAATAAGAATCAGCCCATGATACTCAGATTTTATATTATAAAGATTCAGTACAGTGGAAAAAGGAGCGTCTTTGAAAATATTGCAGAATCAAAGTACAACCTCGTGTATAAGATATCAACCAGAAGGTAAATACTACTCAAATGATGCTTCCTCTAATTTTTGAGTGATCAAAACTAAATAAAACTAATGGCATTGCATTTATCTACTATCGTGCGTATTATCTCACCTACATGGAGCTCAATTCTTTTTAAACACACACCCAAGCGTGCATTACCCACAACCTCAACTCTATGATAGCAACACAGAAATAAAGTAAAAATTTGTACTATATGTACAAGATTGGCAACTTTCATTCAGAAGATCACAATTCTATTTATCATAACACCACCTTTCATCAGGCTCTGTCCTGCTCTTTGCATTGATTGTGACGGCTCCACCAAGTTAATCTGCTCCAATGACCCTGGCCACACCTCCGTCATTGCCCTAACTCAATTTGAATATATCCACAATTTTAGCTCATCCATAATCATTGAATTCCTAAAAATAAAACCTAATGCTTACCATAATGCTGAACTGGTTCCTGCCCCAAAATCTAGTACTTTCGCTGGAACAAAATCAGGAACCCTTCTTCTCACCTGGGAATTCATTTGAACACAAAAAATCATTTTCACCTTCTCTACATTCAAGAAAATTTTGACGATCTTTAGAGATGGCAAAAATCCCTTGAAAAAAGAATTTAGTTATATACAACTAAAAAAGTCCAAGCTCTGGGATTCTGACTCACTGATTCTGGAGGGTGAATAACAATCAATATCAAGCACCCCTCGAAAGATTTATAAACATCAAGTGACTTTTGAACTTTTTCCCCTGAGAGGCATGATTTTCCAAATAAATATTTAACATAATCAATTAATTTTCACACGCGATATACAAAAGTTCCTTAGCACGTTGCATTGCTCTGAAAAACATTTGAAGACTGATATACGGTAGAAAGAATAATAGGGAGGAACGATAAGTACACTCGCTAAATAGTAACAAAACCCTTGGAATTTACATTCCTAAACCAGAAAAATTTATTTTTGGGGGGTCGAAGAGGTCAGACTCGTACAACTGATAACAAATTAATATGTACAAAAACAGAGTAGTGCCCAAGCTCGCATGTACACTCACTTTTATACCTCACTGAGGACGCGGTAAAGAGCAGAGTATACAGCAGGCATGCGTGCAGCAACATAAGCGATAGCCTGATCTTCTTGATATTTAAGGCCAGTATCCCCATAAGCAGACTTAACTTTCCACCTCTGTGAACATTCATTGGCTTTGAGCGGGTCTTCCACCAGCTCCTTCGAGGTCGATGCTGGAAGAAGCGAGTTTGCTTCCTTAATTCCATTGAATGATTGCGACAAGCTCAACACCTTCCTCTTCATATGCACAACCTCTTGATCTAAATCAAAAATAAAAAATTAGACAACCAAACAAAACTGCACGCAAAAGCAAATAAATTAACAATATTATGAAACATAGAAAATTAAACAGGGAAAAAATTGATTGGAACAATCACATTCGGAAAACTTGTTACTTTTTCTGCTCTGTCTTTCTTACCTTGGAGGTACTTGTCAATGGCAGAGCGTAGATGAACGGGGACGATGTGACAGCGCTGAGACAGTTTGGCCGCAGCTTTTAGAGTTTCGGCTGTGAATTTCGGAAGTGTTTCGGAGATCAAGGAGGCCATTTTGGAACAATTGAGAGTTCCAGCTCGCAAGGGTTTTACGCCTATGCCTATATATATATATATATATATATATTCATATATACCATCAATTTTGATATCCTGCACACCTACCGTACACACCTTTATGAACACCGATGAGGTGTCACTCATCCATTGCATGCGCAATTTTTCTATATTTCATCACATCCGATGAGTGATTGACATCTCATCGGTGCTCACAAAGGTGTGCACGGTAGATGTGCAGGATATCAAAACTATATTTATCATTATTTCATATATATATATATATATATATATATATATAATGGTACAATATTTTTTTTAAAAGCAAAAACAAGAGGTCATACCAACATGATTATTTTTGAAAAAAAGAAGAAGAATATGAATTCGGAATTTGGGTATGTCAACATTTCAATTAGACAAAACAACCAACCAAATATCTCATGCAAATACACAATTTTTTTCATCGCAAAAGATGAAAAATTCTCCGAAAAAAACGACTTTTTCCTTCCTGTTGCAAGTTTTTTACTTTAAAATGAGCAATTGGCATTCACTACACCCTGCAAGATAAATATACATCAATTAGTATGTGTTAATGAAGCAATATATTCTTGCTGCTCAAGCATATCACTGAGGTCGGCCGAAAGCAATCAAGTGATCATCACAAAAAAAATTCTGCTTAGCAACAGAAATTACCATAGCTAAAATCACCATCGCAAACATATTGCAAAGATTTTTCAAAACTCGTACATACACCAACATATATGAATGAATGTGTATCGCACGTATTTGACAATGGGGAATGGAGAATGCTTCCAAAAAAATCATTTTTTGTATTTAAAAAAATATTTCATCTTCTAGAAAGAAAAAAAAAAGAAGAAGTAATTCACTTACCTTTTATTTTTTGTATTTAAAAAAAATATATTTCATCTTCTAGAAAAAAGAAGAAGAATTAAGTAATTCACTTACCTTTTACTTTTGAACAGTGAAGTATATATGATTCCGACGTCAATGTCCTGGGAAACTTCGTAATAACCAGTAGTGTCTTTCTCGAAACAAAAATTTCATTTCACCGTAATAATTTATTATAATATTTGTGGTCACTTTAAAATATTAACATTAATAAATTATGGCAAATGAATGATAATCAGTTATTGACAATCACCTGTCTGCAATTTTATATAATTAAATTAAATAAATTGGACTCTTGAAGTTCCATGAAAGACTGCTTGTTCCAAAAGCTGAGTCAAAGAGGCCGGCGAGAATCTTCAAGCCACCCTCTCTGTCTCATCCCACCTATAAATTCCGATCTTCCAACTTTATCGTCTCCATAAATTTAAGAAAAACCTACGGATTTTTCAAAGTTGTTATTAATCATTAATATTTTTCTGTTACTTCAATATAATAATGGAGTTGGAGATGAGCAACATATTGTCGAAGGTGGCGCTGTTCATTCTTGTTCAAGCTCTTGTGTATTTGATTCTATCTCAGTCTTCCGATATTTTCTCCAAGACCCAGAGAACACACAGCTTCAAGCCTGCTCGTTCTCTCAGCATCCGCCGTTGGGCCGCCGCTCTGGCGGATATTCCGGCAGGCAGCGAGTCGTCTCCGTCGACGAGAGCAGCTGGGTTTTTGCGTTCTTTCAGCCGGAAAGGTTGATGTGCTCTGCGGAGGTGATTCATTTTCCGGAAATATTAGAAGCTTAAAGATCTATCATACGTACAGTTGCCGAGTGTGAATATTCTCTCCTTTTTTAGGGGAAAAAATAGATTATGAATTATATTCCAAGTTATTTTGTTCTTGTTGATATTGTACGTGTTGTTTTAGTTATTTTGTCGGCCTTAAATAAGAAGTTTTTTAAATGTTATGCACATACATATATGACAAAAACTTGTATGAGACGGTCTCACGGGTCGTATCTGTGAGACAGATCTCTTATTTAGATTACACATGCAAAAGTATTACTTTTTATGCTAGAAGTATTACTTTTTGTTATGAATACGGGTAGTGTTGACCCGTGTCACAGATTATGATCCGTGAGACGGTCTCACATGAGACCTACTCTACATATATATATATATATATAATTATTATTCAAAAAGATATACATTTATAGTTTTAAGAAAATGTGATACTCAATAGTTTTTGTATTTTATGGAAAATATTACTTGAACTAATTTATCAAAATCATAGATTTATTGGTTTAGTCCAAGTTAAGAACTAACAGTTCGCAGTATTTCATCTAGTTCTAGAAAACATTGGCCATAGAAAATTTGAAAATATAAATTATTTATTTTAAAACAATATTTTGGCTCATATTTGAAACTTTCTATAAATTCGTTGTGAAATAAATTGATTTCGGGTCAATTTTGATATATAATCAAATCATCACTCTCCTACCCTTTCTATTGATGATTGGAACTTTATCTTATAATTTAAACTATTCACTAGAATTTAGATTTTTTTTAAAAAAAATACTACTGGGATGTTTATATATGAGGTAAAATTATAAAAATAAATATTAATTTAAACATTTCTAACAAACCGGGGTTTAATTGGAAAAATTTTAAACTTTTTTTATAAGACAAAAACTTGTGGGACGATCCCACAGGTCGTATTTTGTAAAACAGATCTCTTATTTGAATCATCCCTGAAAAAATATTACTTTTTTATGTTAAGAATATTACTTTTATTATGAATATCGATATATTTGACATGTCTCATATATAAAGATTCGTGAGACTGTCTTTTAATAGACTTACTTTTTTTTATAAACATTTCCAAGGAGCCAGGCCTCCAGAGATTCTCCTCGGGACCGGCCCCGAAGCCCTGGTTGATCATAATTGTTCAAAAATTTTACTGGGCTTGGGGTTTCACATTTTTTTACTACTTAATAATGCTTTTGAATTATTTAAATAATTATTATTTTTAATTAAAAACAGTGAGTAAATAATTGAATAGTGTGAAAATATTAAATTAAATATGATATAAAAAGTTAAGTGTTTAAAAATTATTAATTAAATATAGTCATCAAAATAAACAGAAAAATCAACTCGTCGTTAATTTTTATTAGAATTAATTAAATCATATCAACAAGAAATTTATGAAACTCTACCTGCTCCAGGCAAGGCGTCATCATTTGGGCATCAGCAACAGAATTATCGGAGGCTTTCAAGATAAAATAAATAAAAATCGAAGAATATAATTAGTGCATTATTGAGAGTCTCGGTCTCTTATTTTATTAAATGTTTAGAAGTGGGGAGGCATTTCAAGTCAACCCTACTTATTATATAAAATAAATAAAAATTGCAGAATATACCATGGAAAGAGTAGGTCTCTTGTGAGACGATCTCACGGATCTTTATCTGTGAGACGACTAATCCTATCGATATTCACAATAAAAAATAATATTTTTTCACGGATGATTCAAATAAGAAATACGTCTCACAAAATACGACTCGTGAGACCGTCTCAAACAAATTTTTGTCCCAAAGACAAACGTTAACTAGATCAATTTAAGACATTTGTCAATGTCAACGAGGTATCCACAAGAAACGTGGAGACAACCACCCCCATACTCTTTCAAATAGCCTACTTTGAATAAAGTAAACGAAACTGAACGATCTAATATCCAAAGTCGATTAAAATACGAGCGAGTTTAGGTAAATTGCTATGCTCAAGAAGATGACAGCCATGCTTTCACATTGCTCATATTCGAAAATATCATTGACTTTTGTGGAACAGATGCTCCAAGGAGAATCAACACAATATAAATCTATTTAGGTTCATGAACATGTACAGCAATGTCCCCAAGTTCTCAAGAATCACAATATCACGTCGTAGATAAAATAAAACAAGGGACAATTAAGATTGAACATACAAGGAGAGAAAGAATGTCGGCTTGCTCAAAGACGGAAAAAATTATACGTATCTCGTACGGATGATGGGATAAATACTTTTAAGATAAGCATTGACTAATTTAATGGTTTTCCGCAAGCAAACCATGCTGCGTGGATCATCAACATGAAGTTTTTTAATGGGTACAACATTTGAAATTTGATTAGTTGATAAGGTATTATAATAGTAAAAAAATATTATTTTGCTGGTCATTATCGTGGGATATGTACGGTTATGTAAAACTAGACTTGTTAGCCAGAAGAAGAACGCATCTGATCATCATTGCCAAAAGGCAAAACATATTTTTCCCTTCCTTATTGTGGACTGTCATCGTATCCAACTCGCCAACTCAAGTTGTTATAAGTTCTCTAGTATAAATACACTCAAATCTAGGTAATACAACTACCACACACCAGCATCTTTCTATATATCCCTTCATCTCCGACCCAACCAAACTTCGCTAGAAACTCGAAGATAACATGAAGTCACACCCGTATAGCACAAGTTTAGTACCAGCTAAGTTGGCCTTGCACGACGACTCTCGTACAATCTCTAAACTCAAGCCCAAAATACGTATAATTCACATCGTTGCACCAGAGATTATAAAGACAGATGTTCACAATTTCAGAGAGCTAGTTCAGAGACTTACAGGCAAACCCGACGAAAGAAAAGAAAGCAAGAAGCAAGTGAGTGATTTTCCATCCGTAGCATTTCCTTCAAAGACATGCGGAAGGAAGCCAAAAAAGAACATGAAACCAGCAATTATGCCTGCATTGCAAATTAAACATAGAATTAAGGAGAGTGAAGAAATAATTTGGGGCGATAATACGAATGCACTTTTGGGTTTTCTTGGAGACGTGGATGGGTTTATTCACGACTTGAATGTGTTTCCTCTGCTTCCATTCAGGTCTTCTCAGATCAATACATTTGGTGAGATTCCACTATTCTAGTCGAAAACTCATACTGTCTCTTCAGAGATGCATAAGATTCTATCTTAAGTTTGTGTGCAGAAAAGGGAAGTTCAATATATTTTTTTCATTCATTTTCTACTTCTTTAGAGCATGAACGGATTGTTCCATTTATGCTTAGCGATCAAGCAAAACATACTTTGGCTCTTCATTTTCTCATGTTGTGAGGTGACTGTATTTGGAATTGAACAAAGGTATTTGGTATTTGGTGTCATTGGATAAATTTGGAAAGGCTTTCTCGTTTTGTGACTTTACTGGGATGCTACAAAGGACTGGGCAGTGGCTGTTATTTGAGGGACCTAGAAAGCCACAGAAATCCATATCATTCTTAGTCACTATTACTTGGATCTACTGAGGATGTTCTATCTGGAAGTCTTAGATGCGGTTTATCCATCAAAAATGGAATCGGGTATTTCCCTCGGCACGTGTTTTCACCACTATAGAAATACTCCAGATGGTCCCAGAGATTGGTTTTATATGTTTGGTTCAGAACGATATAGATTTGACCCAAAAGGTCTGACAATCATCTTTAGATTCATGAAGTTTTTTGCTAATTCATATGGCATTAGTGCTAGTCGTGTGATTTATATAAACAAAGAGATTAAGTGCGTACTCGGTTTTGTTTACACAGTCTTCATACCATGTACAGAATTTCAGTCATGTAAAAATAATTTTGCTCCTGAAGTACAATAACACTAATGGAAGCCTATTTTGTAATTAGGCATATTTTTCACGTCAACAGACTAAGGTAGCTTCTCTAAGCACTTGTACTTGATACAAAGAAAATAAATTTCCAGTAGCTGTATAACGTCACCTATATATTCATATCCCTTTATAAGTAATATAAAAATCACGAATATTCACCCAACTTATTAAATAAAAGGAAAGTTACCGTGAAAGTCTATAACTCTCAAAATTAAGCTCCCATCGAAGCGACCTGGCAGGCTTCCCACAAAATTACAAGATCAAATTAGTTTTGTTAGTAGCTAATTATTTAGGCGAATCTTTTTATGCTGTACCATTAATGGACTCTTTAAGATAAAGCATGCTAAGGAATAAATAGAGAAGATCTCACCTAAACCAGTTAATGAATATGGAAAAAAACAAAAAGGTAACACTTAAATGATTCGTAATTTCGTGTTAATGACAAATAAGAGCAATGAAGTAGATGTAAACTAACAATCACAGCACTTTGCATAATCTTGATGGTACAACGTTAAACACAAGAAGAAATGTCTTATACATGCAGAGCATTTGGGAGAACATAACAAAATGCATATAACACCTAGCCAAAGCAGTTAATGACTTCTCCATGGATAAAAAGAATTTCATAAGACTTAGATATTATTGCATTAGTCGACACATATATCCATCATGACCATTGTCACAGCATGTAGCAAGTTCATTTTGAGTAAAAAAATTTAGGAACACATCCTTCACAAGAGGATCGCACGCATTTACAACTAGCAATTCTGGGAAAATTGGTGACTGCAGGTGTTCAAAATACAACAAACATGAAGATTAATTTACAGTGGCAACTTGGTGTCACATTCAGCCTAATCAGGCAGAGCCTCAGTAGATATGACTGAAGTGTGTCCTCATATATAGTATTTTCCTTTGTTTGCTCTTTCTTTTTACTCTCCATTCTTTATTTTCCTGCTTCCCTTTTGTTTGTTAGACTTGAGATCCACCATATGGAAGAATGATTGCCGGCTACACACAATTTCACTGACGTTAGATTTGTTCCCTGAAAAGAAGACAACAATTGTCAGTAAAAACATCAGGATATGCAAAGAAATAATGTGTGTATCAGGAAATTAGAAGAACAGCCGAGAAAAAAGACTACACAATAAAATAGCAGAATCTTTGACCCAGATGGACGTAATGTGCTTAAGTTCAAATATCACTTAAATTTAGTTTTTCTTCTATCAGGGGAATGAAAAAGACTTTCTTTAATCCCACTCGAGTAAAAGGAACCATAAAGGGAAAATTTAGAAACATTCTCATAAATTGCCATTTTAAAGGTATTGTGGTTGGGTAAGCCATTGATTTCCTTAAATCTATAAGACTGCTATTAGACCTAAAATTTCGCACAATAAATTCTGACATTAAGAACAATCATCCACTTCAATTGAGAAAGGGTGTTGAAAACATGTACTTCTTCTTACAAATAAATGAAGATGTGGAAGACCTTGAAGTGTACTTAGTTGAGGTGTCTTGAAAATAATATTTGTACTAGCAGTTGAAACAAGAAATGAACGAAAAGAGAAATAAGCATCACTGATGAGATCGATAGAAGTAGCAATCATCAGATAGAGGTTGCAAAACAGCCAATAAAAGTGAACATTACATTCATAATGGAGCGTCGAACAACTACTATCAATACATAAGGCAAAGAGAACATGGAAAAACCCAACAGAAATATGCCATATGTTTAGGAGAGTTGATGAGATGTCATAATTTTGTCCATAAGCATTCTAGTGCATCTCTATGTAGCTGTACCGTGGAGTATTTGTGCTGGCCTTACTTAAATGGATAGAGTGTCCAACATTCTGACAATCAGCCAATTAATCCAAGACACTGAATGATATGGCCTAAATGTTCAGGGAGAATACTAACAACATTCCGTTAAATTTAAAAGGTTGGTTGAATCTGGTGGAACATTTTCCATCGAGGAGTACAAGTGTGGCCATCCTTTTTCCGTTGAGTTGCACAAGGAAATGCAACTCTAAATGCTCCAAAAAAATAACTCAGGAGAGATTAAAACATACATAATAATGTACAAGGGGTAGCTATCCCTAGCCACCAATATGTATCATTGGTCTATTCGGCGTCTTCGCGAGGTCGAACATTCCAGCATGAGCTGCTTTCTTCCTCTTGACCTGGTGTTGGAACAAGGTTCAGAAATTAAAGACCACGGAGTGTGTATTTAAACAAAAATCAATAACAAAACTCAGAATTGTAAAAGAGGGCCACAAAATTTAAAATCCCACCACCACCCTGCTTAAAAATCCCACAAGTCAGTATGGACTGGATATTGAGGTTTTGGTCTTCGAAACATTATCAAGCCAAATAGAGTTACATACCGCTGCTCCTATAATTTCCTTCAGTTCATTATCATCAACACCGTGACGCAAAGGATCCCTCAAGCTGACCTGACAGAATAAAATTCTCACGCGAATGGTATCTGTAAACTTAACTTTCACAAGAGCAGAAATTAAATCTAAAAACAAAGTACCATGTCATAATGCCAATTTTTTTATGAAACATGCATTGAATCCCAAGCCAACTACTCCTGGGAATCATTTTGTTAGAGACAAACTACCATACTCCTAATCATTTGTTTCAATGATGACAGAGGAAGAACATTTGACCAATTGTCACGAAGTTATAACCCACAACAGTTTCATTTATGAAGAGAAAAAGAAACATGTATAAACAGCTAGTTATAAGCATGATCTAATTTACAAGATATCACCATTATGATGTACAAGAATGTCTCTATAGCCAGTGAGAAGATATCACACCTCTGAGGGACCAAAGAGGCAAACTTTAAAGTTCCCATCAGCTAGAAGTCTGAGTCTGTTACAACCAGCACAAAAATGTTCCGTCATTGATGTGATGAAAGAAACCTTACCCAGATGCCCGTCTATTCTGAAGTTCTTGGCTGTTTCTGTGGGATCATCCTGAATCCTTTGAAGTCCTGTAAATTTTTTAACCTGCTTGGTGATATTGAGCCATTTAAGGAATGCTCAAGGAAATTTTAAAGTTAAAAGAAGGACCTGTAGGTTTCCACCTTACCAGTATATCCAACATTTCAGAGTAAGGTACGAGTTTCTTCACATTCCATACATTCCCATCGAAAGGCATGAACTCAATGAACCGCACATTGATTGGCTTCTCACGCGTCAGTTCGACAAAATCACAAATTTCATCGTCATTGAATCCACGCATAACAACACAGTTTACCTGAAATACAATACATAAAAAGATATGCATGTGGATGGTGTGGCTGAAGATCTTGAAAGCAGAAAAGTTCTAACTACTAATGCTAGATAATTGATTTAGTAGCTCGCAAATTAAAAAAGAAGAAACAAAGCCAAAGTAATGATATATTGAGAATGCTACAAAACATACTTTGACCGGATTATATCCTGACTCTATAGCAGCATCGATTGATTTCATTACTCTGTCATGGCCTCTACGTCTAGTCATGAATTCAAACTTTGCAGGAACCAATGTGTCTAAACTTATATTCAGCAAGCTAAGTCCACATTCTCTTAATCTTGGAAGTTTATTTGCCAGAACAATTCCATTGGTGGTCATTGCCAAAGTTTTTAATCCATTAAGACTTGACAGCTCTAAGCAAATTTCTTCAATATCTCTCCTGATGGTTGGCTCCCCACCAGTCAGGCGAATTTTCGTAACCCCAGAACTGACAAACAGATCAGCGAGACGTATGATTTCCTTCTGAGAGAGAAGTCGGGTACTAGGAGTAAGTTCCAGACCTTCAGCAGGCATACAGTACTGGCATCGCAAATTACAGCGTTCTGTCAAGGAGATCCTTAAATAAGTATGCAGCCTCCCAAACGAATCAACCAACATATCCGATGCAGGATTATCTTTCTGTACATCTGAGGTTTGTTTTTCACATAGAGTAGCATATAACTTTGGCACAGTGTCATTTATACAACCACTTCTCAGAACCGGAAAATTACCGCTTTTATTTAGAATGCGAGAGATGATAGAACAGCTATCCTGTAAATTGCATTGAATGTAAATAACTCAATTGGCAGAGAATAAATGATAACAAGGTATATGCTGACAGAAACATAAGAACTGATCCGATAAAAGTGCTACTGAAGAATGGTAAAAGGAAATCAAATTGTAAAGATGATTTTTTCCATGTTTTTATATTATGACAGAAACATTAGTTTCACTCACCAAAAGTCAGAGAGAAAAATTTGAGAACCTTAATTTCATATAAACACAAGTAATTCCAAACACGATTACATGAATTACTAAAATTTCTTCACAATTAGCTTCATCAAAGCACAATACCTTCTTTCATGAAGCATTGATGCTCAGAAAATGACAACTTAAAGAATTGATAACTTGTGGTACTAAAAAAAATTACTTTTCATATTCAATTTTTTTTATAAGAAACGATATTTTATTAAATGCTTAAAAGCTTTTAATTACAATAAGCAGACTAGAATCCACTCACGATAAAAGGCTACACAAGACCCTCTCCATATCAACAATACACAAAATCTCAATCACTCAATAGATCTGACTGAAATTCTACACGAGCACTCATGTCTCCATTGTTGTAAAAAAAAATTCTATTTCTCTCTAGCTACACAGTCTAATATATACCATAAACCACAACTTTTCAAAAAATTATGCTTATTTCCAAAAAATTCACGACAAAAGGCTACACAAGACTCTATCCATATCAACAATACACAAAAGTTCAATCTCTCAATAAATCTGAGAATGAGACATTCTGAAACACTCTACATGAGATCCAATCCAATTAGATATTTTAATCTCGATATATTCTCGGCACTTTTCCCTCGTGTCGTCGATGTTGTAAAAAATTATTCTATTTCCCTCTAGCCACACAGACCAAGATATGTCATGAACCGCCATTTTCCAAAAAATTATGTCCCTCTTGCCAAGAAGTTGTCCAAGATCCGTAGCAAATAAATATTGCATTGATTTTGGCACCACCCAAACCAACAAGCTTTTCATATTCAGTTATTGGGATCAATATCAGATTATAACTAAAGCAATGATTATAAATTGAGTGTAAAACAATTGTTTTGCATAAAACCCCTTGTAGTTATTAAAGGTGCACAAATTCTCCAAAGCTTAGGTGAAAGACACGAAGTGAGAGGCACATGCTTTATGGAGGAATAAGACATGGTATTGTAAATTTTGTCGCCTAAAGACCAAAGCTTGTAAGAGGGATGCTTAAAGAGCACCTTGACACTTCAAGGCATCACACAACAGGCGGTAGATTAAAGGGATGCCCATAGGCAAGTGAATCCATTATCTGTTACTAGTATTAAGAATCTCTATAATATGGACAAAAAACGGAGTTTTGGTGATTTTTTGGTTTTTTTCCTCTTTTTTTTTTCATTTTATCATTCATTTCAAATTGCATAATAGCATCTCATTAACTTTTACAATCATGGTATGGCTACTCGAATATAAATCAAATTAATTATAAAAAAAATTGTACAATCACACAACGCGTATGCCAATGTACTAGTTTATAACCATACATGAAGCCCTCAAACCCCACCACGCCCCTCCCAAACGTGAATAATTATTTTTTAGAGAGAAGGAGAAAAACGAAGTGGAGAGATACAAGCATTCCTTCAATATCAATATTGAAAATTTGAAAGCACATAAAAATTTGAAAGAAGTCAATACATGGAATGCAAAACAATACAGAAAAACTAAAACACCAAGATGTGAACTATAATTGACTGTCACTGGCCAACTGATGAGCTGATATGCAGTTAATTTTCCATGCAAAAGATGTACCCATTGCCTTCTCGAACCAAAACAGTGACATATTTTTTGCTAATACCACGCAAGATGATGACAGGAAAAAAAAAAAGAAAAGGCAAAACAATAACGTTGATGAAATTTGGCAAACACCACTATAAAGACTTCAGGTGTGAGGAACTGCGTGTAATGCAGAAATACGACCCCACAACTAGAAATTAGAAGCAAGTTATTCCTAGACTTCCTATTAGCAGCGTAAATGCAGCCTATCTATACGTGTAACAGTGCATAAGAAGTAGGAGAATGACTTGGATAATTAACTTCAGAATTGCCAGTAAGAACCGGTCAATTTAGACTCTTCTCCTTCCAATTTTTAAAATTTGTACCAACCATACCAGGCAAGAAACAGTATTTCAACCACAAAAAAGAATTAATGAATAAAAAATAAATATCAAATAAATAAATTGATCACATTCATAAAGACTATGACCACTTACCAATTATCATCATCACAAGAACTCATAGAAAAAACCCTTTTTCCAGAATCAAAACCAGCCATAAACCAAACAATAACTGTCAAAAAAATTTTGAAAAAAAAAAAGAAGAAGGAAAGAATAACCCACGGAGCTGAAAATTCTCAAACCCGAGTTCCATTCAGCAATCTTGGCGATGTAGGGCCGCATATCGAATGCAAAATATGAACATTCCACTTGCAATCCGTCGGTGTTTGTTCCCAAAATGAAGGAAATCAGATTAGGATGAAGTATGACACCCTCAGCCGGCCCTGTCTCCCTACACGCGTACAAAACAACCCCTCCCCCCAACTAGATATTTTCCCCCCAATTAAAATTATCAAAAAATTCCATTAATTGCATACTATTTAATATATATATATAAATAGTTTCTTATTTTAAAAACATTTTAATTAAAGAAATATAGTTGTTTCATTGTTTTATTTTACATAACAAATTTGGCGCAGGGAGAATCCCCGGTGTAAAACTTTATTTTTTATTTGTTTATGATTATAAATAATTGATAAATAATTTAATTTAATAGATAATAATGGAAGTAAAATAATATATGTAAAACAAAAAAATTTAAAATATTTTTAATAAGAATTGAAGTAGATATGTGGAAGTTGACTTTGGTGGCCGCGTGTGAGCCATTTGATCGAATGCTGACAACGCTGTTTTTTTAACAGAACAATCCATTCTTTCACAAATCATTAGATGTCTGCATTTCCTACACCGTAAGCATTTCTTAATCTGAAGATTGATTTGATTGATTCATCTCGTGAATACTTGCTGTCGATTCTGCTGTAAGACTCCTTATGAATTGGGCTTCATAGTTCATTTCATCGATTTCCTTCTTGATATGCTGAAAATTCTAGTGAAACTAGTGTTTAGAACAAATGTAAGGCTGAGCTTTATGCTGGCTTGTATATTTGTACTTTGAAAAAAGAAAAGATTTGATCTTTTTTTGTGTGTGTGTGTGTCTTATTGATATATTTGTGGGTGTGAGTTAGCGGGTTATATTTTGATTTTTTCATGATAAATTTTGTGGTGCAGTGACTTTGTTTATACTGGAAGATGGTGTTCTATAGGAGCGTTTCTCTATTATCTAAGCTGCGGCCGCGTGCTGTGAGTATTTTCTAACCGTTGGAGAGTCGGAATGAATCTGAGGGGCAAGTTTGTGTTTGGAGAAGATGGTGTTCTATAAGAGCGTTTCAAAAATTGGTTACTGTTTTAGCCTCAGGGCATTGATGTAGACATGTAGTTATACTTTTTCTGTGGTGTCTCTCTAATTTCTGACTTTATTTTCTTCTTTTCCCTTTCAGGTTTCAAATCTTTATGAAGTTGTGCCACCTTTTTGGTTGGAACTAGGAAAGGCAAGGAGGATTGTTTATAAAAAAGAACATAGGGGGAAAAAATCCCAGCCGAACGACCCATTCTGGTCTGATGACCTTTATTATCATCCTTCTTTGTTCAACCTGAAAATTTTTTTCTTGGCTCTGACTTTTGTAGGTGAAAAACCCTTGGCCAAATGTAGATGCTCATAGTGGAGTGTTGCTCAATCACTATGGTCTAACAGAAGCAAGGAATAAAAGCAATTAATGTCTCGTCTTTCCAAAGATGATAAGAAAAATGATACGAGCGTTCTCATTTTGTTCAATATTGTAAACAGATATCATACTGTTCTCTTCCGTGTGTCAAGGTCTATTGGCATTTGTTCTCAGGTTTGTCCTCTTCCTTCTGACAGTATTCTTCTTGCCAAACTTGTCGGAGTTCCCTGAACTTCTTTTTACCTTGTTTTTGTTCATTTAGCTAATATGGGACCGTGCTCTTGGATTCGCACTGGAGAGGCCAAAAAGTGTCGCAATGGAGTGGCTTGAAAATTATTACAAGAAAGCAGTTTGAACTTCGAATTTCAAAGTATAGATGCGATAGTTTTAACTATTTTCTTGATAACAATTGCTTGAGAAAAGCATTGAGTGCAAAATGAGCAGTCTCATGGTATTCCCAAATTATAAATACTGGTAACTTGGGAGTATTTTTGTAAAGGTAACTGAAATGAGGATTTTTGTAGCTCTAAGCATACTGGCTTACACACTTGATGCTCAGAAATTAACAGTCGAGGCTAATTATGAGTGAATAAATGCTGCAGCTCAAAATTTCATTTTTTAAAAAAAAAGTTGGCCTGTAAATTCAACAATGGAATGAATTATATATTGCAAGTTTGTTAAGGACATGACTTTATTTATGCTTTGAATTTTTACAAATAAATTGGTAGAGAAATATAAAATGTAATTATTATATTTTTCTTAAAACTTTTTAAAAAATCTAAATCTTTTGCACTTTTTCTCAAATACAAAAACTTTCCTACCGTTTTCTGGGAGTTATGACCTCTCTGCATTTTCCTGCACCCATATCTACCAAAACATTTTCTGATCTTTGTATTTTCATGCATAGAGTACATGACTCAACTCTAAAATCGAAATTTTGCTATTTTGGCTTTGCATTTACAACATATGAAGTGATTTCTTTAAGAAGTGTTATCAAATGATGGTCCTAAGCTGTTTTAATTGTGACCCTCACTGTCAAATAAGCAACAAGATTGTGGCACTAACACGAGAACTTAATGCATCCTTCCAACCCTTTCTTGTCTCTTATATCAAAATTCATTTGCAAATACGAAAACCTGTATGTAGGGATAAAAGATAAAAACATTCCTAGTTTATCTAAAAATGTAACATGTGCCCTCAGTCCCTCTCTTTTCAATCCCTTGTGTAAACCACTCTTAGCTTTCACCTAAGGCCAAATGCTGGTTATGTCCCTCAAACCATGGGCATGCTGTTATTTTTGGATAGTATTTTACGAGGAAGGCATCAATAAACATCGCTAGGCCTCGTTATAATTATTGGTCTCATCGTGGTGCTGAGCTTGGTAGTTGACATTGTTTCTCCCACTCAAGATCAAGAATGAAGCAGGAATTAAAGTAAAAGAGAGGTGGCATCCTATATTTGCATCAAAAACTAAACCCCCAGAGGAATCAAAAATGGCAAAAACCAGTGACACTGCTCGAGGGCCTCCATTCCTCACTATTTTGGCAGGTTTTATAGTGTTCTTTGGCATATTTTGGATCCTTGGATCCATTGTTATGCGGCTTTTTGGCTTCATAGTTCGTCCACCTCATTGAAACGGGATTGTTTTTCCACTCGTATTTGTAATTAATCCTACGTTTGGTTTGTCGGGTGAATGTAGGAATTATTAAATATTCATCCTAATCCCTGCATTGGAGACGCAATTTCTTGATAAGTCATCACACCAGGTGTTACATACCAAACGCCTACCAATTGGGAGAATGTGAAGTAAATAGATTAAATTGTGGAAAACAGATGGCTATCGGGCGGAATATTAAAGAAAAGCATAGCATAAACGAGCTTAAATGGCCTAATTCAGTCCCATCGTTAGTTAATTAATGGAGCTACCAGAAGGCAAGAGGGACCATTACTGTCCATTTTCAAGAACATCAAGGCCCAAGAGCGCTCGGTGATACAAAATATCAGGCATTCTCTCGTCAAAATAAAATTTTAAACAGATATATTTTTATCGCAACAATTTAGAAAATTCGAATAAATATTTAATTTTTCGATGTTGACATAATGTGACATAGAAGCCTAACTTTCGTAAGAATTGTACGTGAATTTGAAAATTGTAATGTAACAATCTATATGGTTTAATGTATATATTAAGAAGGAAATTATAACTTTTATAGAGAGATTTAAAATTTTGAAGATTATGAAATATGGGATACCGCCAGTTGTAATTGCTCGCTAAAGTCGCGTTTCTGCATTCCATGAGACCACGCGTATGGTCTCTCGGCTCCCCCGTCGACTTTCTTGTTTTAACCCTTTGGCGCCGCACTTCTTCTCACCTCACACTCTCAGTGAGTCTCCCGAATAATCCATGATTCTGCCGTTTTATTCTCTCTAAAAACATGAATTGGGAATCCCACTTGTTAAATAAATAGTGGATGGAAGAAAAATCAAAGAAAAAAGGACAATGGAGATTCAGTACAGATGAGGGGGGCAAATCCAGGTTCAAAACGTCATCTCTTGCTTTTCTAGATTTTTCGTGCTAATTTGATCTCCCAAACATGGCGTTAGAGTATTTAAAAGTTTCGTCTTTTTTGAAGTAATGGGTTTTCAGAACCTCCATATTTGTTAATCAAAGGTTGAATTTTTAGTTTTTTTATTTATAAAGATTAGATAGAAAAAGTCTTTGGTTTTTGAGAATCAGTTCTCGAGTAAAAGAATTAGTTACTGTGTTTTTTTTATTTAATTCTTGTTTAGGTTGAAGTGGGTTTTTTGAATCCCGAAGTTTCCTGCTTTTTCGTGAGATGGGCGATGATAATTTGATTGGGGAGAATTTGATGGATCTTGATTTAAATCAAGAACCTGTGGATCCACCAGTGGGTTCAGTTGAAAGATTTGGTTTCTTGTTGCATGAGTTGGAAACTGCTCATGGTAGGATAGAGCAGAGAATTCGACAGCTCGAGGCTGTCACTGCTCGAGCAAGGCAACGCCAGAGGTGGCGACAAGCTCGAAATATCGTGGAAACTGTTCATTCTTCGGGTGAATTGATGGTTGATTTGAATGGGGAGAGACTTGTTCTTGACGGAAGTGGTAACCTGGGTAGTCTAGAAAGGACTATTGGGAGAGGGGAAGGCTATAAAAGGGATAGTTCTCGTTTGGTGGCGAAGGCATTGGAGATGGATTTGGAGGTCAAGAAGGTTGATAAGGAAGGTGGGAGCTTTTACGATTGTAATATATGCCTGGATCTAGCAAAGGAGCCTGTCCTAACTTGTTGTGGTCACTTGTTTTGTTGGATGTGTTTTTATCAGGTATCATACATTGATTCGACTTCGAAAGAATGCCCTGTTTGTAAGGGAGAGGTATCAGATAGCACGGTAATTCCAATTTATGGAAATGATAGTAATGAGCATGTATCTGAATTTGAATCTGGCTTGAAGATACCTCCAAGACCTAGAGCTCGTAGAGTTGAGAGTGTTAGGCAACAACGCCTAATTCGTGGTCTGTCCAATCTTCCTGTTTCTGAAGCATTGAGGCGTATTAGGATCAGTCTTGGTGCTATGGGCGATCAGGCTCACCAGCAGGTTGGTGGTGCTGTTCCCATTTTTGACTCGGGCTCTCAGGAGGCGCAAACTGCTGAACCAGGTGGAACCCGGCGCGAGAGGATCCAGCAAGTTTCCAGAGTATTAACAGAAAGTGCTGCATCACTTTCTTCGCTTTCATCTGCTTTGAGTAATGCAGAAAGGTTAGTTGAAGACTTGGAGACTGTTATAAACAATAGGTTTTTACGAAGTGAAGCACGGGCATCATCAGTTGCAGTTGGAAATCCATTTACTCGTAATGTTCCTTTGGTGCACTCTGAACACCATCCTCCGGATTCAAGTGTAGAGACCAACTCTACTTTACCTGTCGTTCCACCCTCCGAAGTTTCCGGTTCTCTAGCGCACACCATGTCGAGGAGAAATGGTGATGAGGTTGGTCTGCAGGTGGCCCCTTCATCATCTTCTTCTCCTTATTCTTCCCGGAGAAGAAGCATCATGTCACGGCTTAATGATATGGATAGTCGCGATTTGCGCGAAACTAGAAGGAGAAGGTTGAACTGAGGCATTTCAATTCAAAATTGACGGAGCTGGTGATTCGATATTTCCATGTGGACCTTTGTTTCATTATAACTTCTCTCACGAACCCCTTGTTTGTTTCATATCACCAATTTGGTGGCTTTTTATATAACATACTGCGTTTGACAAAGTATTGCCAATACTTTTCTTCGGTCATGTGTGCATCTGTATCATTTGTGATATATGCCCAGCTTCCACACGACTACTGTTATCGCGGAACAACTGCTGGCTGAGATGAACTGCAATTGTACGTACATTTATGTTTCCTCTCGATCTCTCTCTTTTAATTAATATCACATTTATTATTCTGCAGTCACCTATTTTATAATATATAATTTGATTGTATAAATGTTTTGAGAGAAAAATATATTCGACTGTTCAAAATAGAACTTCAAAATTGATCAAATTGACAAACTAACCCAATTTGAAATTAGAATGGGGACTAATGGAACATGTAGTAATAGCAGCACGATAAGTCATACTCCGATGCGATATGCCATCTTATTACGCATCTAGAAAATTAAATCTAATTTTTTAAAAAAAGGGAAAAATGTATATCTGTCTCATATATTGCATGTCCAATATATTTTAGTTATCCTGAAATTTCACATAATTTCTCAATACATTGAAAATAATAATTAAAAATAAAAAACATATATATTTATTTTAAACCTGAATTACATTAGAAAAAGAAAAAGATTAACCTGAATTACACGAGGAATCCGTTTAATATCTTTTTAAACCTTTTCAAACTGTTTCCACAAATCGATATGATGAGAAACTATTATAACATTTGCCCATGTTCGACATTCCAACCATCTAAATGCATTTTTTTGGTATTCTAATCATCACAATACAAATAAGAAAACACACACCCAAAGAAAAAAAATACCCTTAAATTAGCTTTGTCACCATCCAAAGCACCAGTGTCGTTGAGCAAACCACCAGTCTTCTTCATCTTTCCCACATCTTCAAGGTAACACGTGAGATGAATGCGAACACATCGTGAGATTTTATGCAAATATGTAAGACAGATCCTAACGAGAATGGGGTCTTTCAATTTGCTGGACCAGAATCATTTTTGAAGGGTTGTTCACCCATTGGGGGTAAAAGAAGACCAAGCCTGGTTTTATATCTTGAAATTCGTCGAAGTCTTTCTTCTTTTAATCTGCATAGCAAATTGTCAATAGGGTCGTCCTGTATCAGAATGTGTGAGCAACCAAAACATAGTGAAGTTGAATGTTTTCATAAGATAATCAACTAAATAAAAAAAATGTATTTGGCAAGAGTCATTTTTTTATTTGACTTTGCCTATGGATTATATCGAGAACCTTCCTTTTCACCCCAAAACAACTGAAGCAAAACTAGTGGTGGCATAAGTTAATTTTTCCCAGAAAATTTGCAACACGTTTCAAACAAAAGCACCAATCAATAATATACACAATGAATATTCCAGACTCTAAATCCCCGAGCAGCAAGCTCATTACCAGCGCAGAATCTTGAACTCTTGTGCATTAATAAAAACAGCCACATACTTGTATTCTCAAGATGAAAACAAGAACATGCCAGAGCTAGTAAAGCCTCAGCAATGCTGTTGCAAAGCAACAAAGATATTTCTCCATTCCGAAAGCCCATTTGTGAATGTGAACATTAATTAATTTATTAAAAAAAACAGTTTACCGTGAACGAACTCTCTTAGCGCGTTTGACATGTCTCTGCAACAGCTCATCCATAGACAAATGCTCAACAGATTCCTCATCCTGAAATTGAAGGACATAATTTCTTACCTTTTTATTGCACGTGTTGCATTCAGATACAAAAGCAAATACATCTGTAGGTGTATTGTGCGGGTGGAAATGAAATTCGAGAATCCAGGACAAGAGTGCTTTAAATTTCAAGAGCATATTTCCTCTGATTAGTTAAACCATATAACATGGTGTAAAGTTTAACACACAGTTTGAAATCTTGTAAAAACAAAAAATGTGGTTTCCCATTCAACATAGAATATGAGCAGGGCCAGTTGGCATATGATTGTCGGCATGGACCATAAAATTCATGAATTATTTATTCTCAGAACGTGAATTGCAGTTCATTTGCAGTCACCAGCCTGAACTAGGATAAAGTTAATGAATAAAAATTTAGAGGTGCAAGGCCAGGCAAACTACCATTGCATCATCGACTACTATGAAGACATCACAATACGAATTCAGGGGATTAATGAAACACGTTACGAAATTACGCTAAATGATTAAACCAGACAAATATCACTAGGAAACCATAGGGCTTTCTAAAGAGCTTCAGCTACATCTAGAGCTCAAAATCATTTTAGTATTTTAATATCAAAATAAAAACATAATTTGTTTTTTGCATATATTTTTATGTGTATAAAATCATTCCCTATATAAAATATTTTTAATTATTATCGATAAAACAGGTGAACCTATTCATGAGCTCGAATTCACAAGCTAAACTCATGATATAAACTTACAATCATGTCAATATAAAACTTGTGTGCCAGACAGCTCTTGAGCATCAACCCTGTTTAAGTTGTACTCATTTAAGAAGTTTCCATGCAATTAAAATAAACAATAGATCAATTTCTTTGGGTTGTATTTAATTTCAAAGTTTGATGTAAGCACAGGCTTTGAAGTGGATTTCAATACACCATTAATTAATGACTTGAATCCATTGTCATGAACAAGAAACAAATAAAACTATAAGTCTTTCAAATCCTTCTATCCAAATGCTGCCTCACAACCAACATACAAAATTTTTCCAAAACAATTTTAAATGATGATGATGACGATGAAACTATGTTCACCAAAATAACAAAAAAATAGTTACACAGAACATAAAAATGCGAAATTGATATCTAAGGTGCATGCAATAAACCATCACTTAATATTTGTATACATTGTCTGAACCAGAAACAAGTTAGATTATAACTTGAAGGATTTCAAATCCATGAATTTGAAAAGTATCCAAGCAAGTTGAGTGGATTTGCAAAGATGATTTGAAATCCTAGTCTTTCAAGTATTTTTATCCATACGCCTCCACACGTTACCAACGTAAAAAAATTTCCAAACAAATTTGACAAAAAAAGAGGTTCTAAAAAACATAGAAATGAGAAATTGATATCTAAAGTACAATAACATCAAATTCAAGTACCAACCTCATCCCCCTCTTCTTTGTTTCCTTCCTTTTTCTCTGGAGAATCGAAAACTAGTGCAGCAGCAGGCAAAGGTCTGGGAAGAGACTTTACAGCATCAACATACTGAGGCTGCTACCCAAGTGGAAAATCAGATTAAAGAAAAAATATAAAAATAACGAACACACAGTTACTAACGACATATTCACATTCTTATCAAAGATGTTCAAAATGTAAAAGATGAAGGAAAAGTGCACTTGATGACTCAGAAGAAATCAAATTAGATCAAATCAGCAGAAAGCGAGAAAAAAAAACCATCGTAATTTCATTAGATACGCATTACTCATAGAAAAAGGCATGGGTAAAAAATTCATATCATAGAAGGTTTGAGAAATCTTCAATCTAAAGACAACATTACTTAAAAATATTTTCTTAAAACTGTGGTATGTTGAGGAAAAAAATTTATGAAGAAGTCGCGCAGATAACTTTTCATTTCCTAGCAGTACTTGACTTAGTCTGCTTGAACTCCATGATGTATTTTTGGCTTACCACAAGGGTAACAACTTAATCAATCTGGGGGATGTGATGTTTTTTGTTTTATGTTTGTGCCAGTTATTGATGTGAACCACGGATTAAAGAAGAAAGCATAAAAACTATAAGCATGAGAATTGAATTGGAGAGTGTTTCCCGGAGCATGCCTGAGTTTCTTCAGGAAAACCATTCCTCAACCAAGATCGGCAGAGGGAATAAAGAGAAGCATTATCAGATATTCGGACCTGCAAAACAAGGTTCACCAAAAAAAATGAAAATATTAGGCAACAAGTTGTAAAACAAATCGTCAGTTATTGTCTATGACTACAAATTCGCCTGAATTTTTAAAATACTTCTTCTGATATTTGGTTGTTGTCTACGACTAACAAAAATCAAATTTCTGTCTCAGAAACAATTAAATAGATGACATTTGAAAATTTAAATTTTAGACATATTTACATATGTGTATGCTGAAAACCACACATCCAGAATTGCATATTCAAAGTGATGACAATTTTACCTTTCGGTCTCGGATAACTGCTAAAGTATCATCCTTATTTCTGTCCAGAAAATAAAATAAAAAAAAGAATTTAAAAAGGATAGAGAAAGTGGCAAGGAACTAAAAACATTTGAAAGCAAAATGAAGTAAGAATTCACCTTGGGTCTGTGTGATTGTGCCTATCAGATACTGAAACTGGGGGAAGACCTACCTAATTAGTCACAGAAAATAACTAAATAAAAATAATTAAGATAAGTTCACCATAAAAAATTGCATGCTTGAGATACTCCATGTCTCCACCCGACTGAACTTTCCAGTAAAAACATTTTTTTTGGATGTTCTCTTTCAGAAGTCCAGAGGGTGAAACAAAATCTTGGAAGAAAATGCAAACCTGTAGCAATTTTTATATACATATATATGTGTTCAATACAATATCTCACGCATGTATATATTGGAAAGAGATGGCAAATTGGAACAGTAAACAAGTGCAGCCTTTTATAAAGGAATAAAGCCTACATCACTGAAGGCTCGAGAGAAATCAAGGAACACAAACTTATGGAATTGACACAAAAATTCTGAAAAAGCAGATTTTCAGCCACCGTGCCTTGTGCACAAACGAATCATTGTTCCTTTGAATGTTTTGGCAACATGACAAATACATGTTCACGACATTAACTGAAACTCGAATTTTCCTCTTACTAAATGATAATATAAAACAGCAACACACTCCTTAGGCACAAGTGAACAAATAAAAAAGATTTGATGCATAAGATTTCATCTCCATAGTCTATTTCTTTCAGATGTTTGACTCCTCAGGAAAGTTTAAAATTTTAAACATTGCGATGCTGAACAATCTCTCTGTCGAGGTTTAAAAATAGTGGGGAATGGTGGTACCAAGGTTATGTGGAAAAAGGTTCTTGAAGGCATTGCGTATACATTTACAGCTTCAAGAGGAGAAGTGAAGGCTCTAAAAGATCCAGGCACCAGGTCATCAAACTAGTATCACATTGAGATGTGAATAAGTCATTCAGAGAGGATAGGAAAGAAATGGAGGGTGTTACTTAAAGTTCCAAAATAACGGAAGTAAATTAGTGATCACTACATTGTTCTTCCAAGTTCCATCAACACATACTACAACTTGCATACAAATGATACAGTATTCGTAATCGTTACATTTCGTTCCGTTTCAATTTTCTCTTTTCTGACCAAAAACCAAATGAAACATTAGCAGCTTTCATCTTCAAAGATATCCCAGATAATGCACCCACCCACAGGAGAACAACCCCTCAAAATTAAAATGAAAAAAATCTGACCCAAAAGGAACCAAGCAGCTAGCCATCCATTGCAACGGAAAAAAATTCAAATTTTACAGGTAATAGTATATAAATGAAACATGAAGAACCTTTGGTTGATGAGAAATTGAGACAGGAATTCCTTTGACAACGCCGGGAATTACCCCTCCACCCGTCCCACCAGCCGGTTCAGCGGCAGCGGCGACAGCAACAGAACCAGGAGCAGATCCTAGGTGTGTGTGGGGCAAGTAGGTCGGTCTAACGAAACCCATATTTCCTTGACCCGAATCCCCATAAGGGAACACCAATGGCGGTCTCGAAACAGGTCGAGATGCAGGCATTGTTACAGGTCTATGGAGAAAGCCACGTCCAGAGGAAGCGACAGGATACAGAAGCTGCGAAGGGTCGTGTGGGTGAGGGGGTCGGGGGGCTAATTGTGCGTAATTGGGGTTGGGATTGGAGGGGAGCCTGGTTGAAGGCGTGTAAAAGAGGAGAGGGTTCGAGGGTCTCGGTGGATTTTGAAAAAGGGGCCGAGCCGTAGTGGTGGAGGTGGTGGTGTTGGTGTTGGTGTTGGTGGTAGCATCCGCAGTGGTTGTGGGAGTGGGAGGCAGGGTCGGGTGGCGGAGGAGCGGCGGAGAGCGCCATAGGTTGCGGTGGCGCGAGATCGTGTATTGGTTTTAGAGTGGGTTTGGGTTTTTGAACTAAAACAATGGGTTGCTTTTAAATTTAAGGCGCTTAACATATATACCTTTGTTTTTGGAACTTTGGATTTTATTTTATTTTACGGAGTAAAAATACCTATTTCATATAATCAGATCTAATTATGTGTTGGAAAAAACTTGTGTGAGACGGTCTCATGGGTCGTATTTTGTGAGACGGTTCTTTATTTGGGTAATCCATTAAAAAGTATTACTTTTTATGCCAAGAAGTATTATTTTTTATTGTGAATATGAGTAGGGTTGATCTATCTCACAGATTGAGGTCCGTGAGACGGTCTCACATGAGACCTACTCTTATGTGTTTTGTTATAAATAAAAATTAGAATATTCAATTTTATATTCCATTTACATTTCATAATCAAGTAATTAATTATTTACTTGTTTATCAATAAAATAGACAAATATCTATATACCTAGATAATTTATGTGAGACGATCTCACGAATCTTTATCACTAAGATAGGTCAACTCTACTAATATTCACATTAAAAAGTAATATTCTTAACATTAAATTATTATTTTTCATGGATGACTCAAATAAGATATCGGTCTTACAAAATACGTCTCACGTAAATTTTTGTCATTTATATTACAGAAAACGGTGGGTTTCTGGGCATGGATTGTTACGAGTGGAATTCTGCTGTGGCCATTTGTATTCTCTACTTTACATGTGGTAATAAGTTCAGTCTGGATCTTGCTTTTGGGCTAACTATTTGATATGTCGTTCGCGGCCTTGTACTATATTGGTTTATTTATTCGATTTGATTGATCGAACTAAATTTACATATATTTGTCATATTTTGACCAACTTTTCGAATATTAACAAAAAACCATGTCCATTCAGAAAATCGTTTATACCTTCAAAAACTAATTTTTCTAAAAACCAAAATTTACATAACACATGTCAGGTATGCCTTTAATTTTTAGTCTTCTTCGATTTTCGTCTAAACATAACATTATTCGATCATAAATAAACTACTATTTGGATTTAATTTCGTAAACATATATTTCCCCAAATAGTTTTTTTTTTTCTCAGATTAATAAATAAGACACTGATAGGACTTAATGCACATGCAAAGGGGACAGTTCCCACATGAAAATAACATGGGGATTTATATACTTTGTTTCCTAAATTCACTACAAATTCTATAATGCATCTTCACTTGATTACTTATCCATTCAAAACCAAAGATACTCGTTTGTGGTCTCAAACAAAATGAAGAAAAAAATTCCACATAGAAAAAACAAATTTGCGGCTTATAAGAGTTGCACTTGGTTTATATTAAAAAAGGTACCATTGAAGTATAATCATGTCTCATCGCTAAAAATATCATAATTTATCAAAAATATTAAGGTTGAAAATATATTTTTAATTACAAACATCAAGAATTATGAAAGACTTTTCACCGTATCATATCACGTGCAGGTTTCGCATTTACTGGAGACGAGACTAAGAACAGAAAACTTGTGCATCAATTATTTCGCATTCTTTCTCGTTCGTCCAATCCGTGGGTTTAGAGATAGCTAGGGTGCACGACCTGCTTCACTCTTTTCTCCCTTGTTCAATGGTTCTAGCAAGAGATTAACCATTTCGATTAATTTGTACTTGTGTTCAGAAAATGGAAATCTAGATGGCAATGCTGAAACTATTCTGGCCCACGTCACATGATATATTATATATATATATATATATATATATATATATATATATATATATATATATATTATGGGACATTATTGGGAAATTATTTGTGACATTCTGCGTACTAAATGATTGACAAAAAATTTTTTATCCATTTTTAAAACCCTACCACGACACCATTTCCAAAACATATATATAAATAAATATATATATATATATATATATATATATATATATATATTATGGGACATTATTGGGAAATTATTTGTGACATTCTGCGTACTAAATGATTGACAAAAAAATTTCTATCCATTTTTAAAACCCTACCACGACACCATTTCCAAAACCACAAAGCCGTTTTTCTTTGAGTTTGACATAAATACATAAACCATTATATATTTAACTTTATCTAAATATATCTCGACATTCTATAATTTTATTTATTTATTTATATAGAAATCAAAAAGTAGAACATAGATGTTTGTGATTCTTTCCAAAAAAAATTGCCATAAAATAATAATTGAATCAAAATGAGAACTTCAATGGAAATCATGAGAACGTACCTAAATAATTGTTTTTAAAACAAAAAACAAGGAATTTGCCTCCGTATGATATATTTGGATATATTTTTCGGTATTTCTTAAAATATATTTTCGATAGTTAAAGTGGATAATGTAACATATAATTGGTATTTTTTAACGGAATAGGCGTTTTTATTTTTTTTCGATTAAAATTAATTTACATAAATCATTCAATATGTTAGTATCGGTTGATGTTTAGAAGGAGATTGAATAAATACTACAAATTTTTTATTTCTTCTTCTTCTTCAATATGTGATTCAAACTTTTTTAGAAGTCAGAAGCTTATCTCTATGTTTGCAAGTGCAGCAGAGTACTTAAAAGTACGAAAAAGTCAACAACATTTGATGAAACTTTTTTTTTTTTTGAACAAAACATTTGATGAAACTTAAGAACAGTAGAAAGTAAAATAACACGAGATTTGTTTCTGAAAGTTCGAACGACAAAACGCTTCTACGTATCATCTTCTTTTATTTCCAGAAGATATCACTAAAAGATTTTGATCAGTACATACTTGTACTAACCCACTTTATTAGGAGTTATTATTGCCCACTAAAACTCTTAGTATTAAAACTCGACACTTAATGAATTTTGATTCTGAAGAGACTATCTCCACCTATTAAAACACTTCACACTTTACATTTATAACTACGATGAAAGAGCATGTGAACAGTGATAACACTAATGATCTTCTGAATCTGATAGAACTTCATAATATACGTTAGTTTTTATAGAATTTCAATAGTGTAATAATTTGCAATTTCACAAAAAAAGAGATTGTTTTTTAACACATCATAAAGTTTTTTTATAAACCATTTTCAACGTCCGACCTTGAATCACGATGATTTGTCTATGCGTGAAAATTAAATTTTCGTTAGATTTCACCTTTGATTTTTTTTTTTTTTTATGTTTTCTGTGATCACACTATGCAAAATGCCAAAAAAATCACATTTAAGAAATTTAAATCTGCCAAAGATTGAAACTGGGGATGTGATGTTTGATTACACACTAATCTTAGAGCCTTATTACCAAAGCCAATTAATTTATTAGAATGATATCTTCATAGAAAATGAGTAGCTCAACTTCCCATGATTTGATTATAACAAATCAACAACTTCATCATTTTCATATAAAAATATTGATTCCTTGTGTCCCTCCCCATTGTAAATCTAATAACTTGTTAATCACCTTTTTAGCTATACTCGAAAATTGAGCGAACATTCAATTTCTCGATACACATGGATAATTGTGTTTGTGTGTGTGTATAACATTACCTACAAAAATTGAAAAATGTGTTTGAACTTTTTTAAATCTAATAACTTGTTAATCTCAGAAAAATGTGTTTAAACTTTTTTGACCACGTATCTTTTCTTGGATGAAAATCAATAAAACGTAAAAAATATGATATTGATATATGATATTTAAGTATCAATTGTTTCAGATTTGGTAATAATATATAATGTTTGAGTACCCAAACATGAATACCAAATATTGGCAGAAAAAATGTGTTTGAACTCCTTGAGTCACATGTCTTTTTCTTGGATGAAAATAAGTACAAAAAACAAAAAATATGATACTAATATATGATATTTGAGTACCAACTATTTCATATATGATACTAATATATGATTTTTCTGTTAAAAAACATGTATAACAAATACTGATATTAATGAAAATTTTATCTTTTCGAATGAAAATAAGTTACGAAACAATAAAATATAGTACTGATATATGACATAGAGTATAATTGTTTTAGATTTGATACAAAAATAAGATTTTGAGTATATAATTGGAACAACTTTATTAATATCAATATTTGTTACATATCTTTGGGTTCTAATAAAATCATAAATTAGTACCAGATTTAAAATAGTTTGTACTCAAATATCATATATTAGTAAAATAATGTTAATGATTTGTATCGATTTTCATCCAAAAAAAACAAACGTGTCATTAATATCAATATTTGTTATACATGAATGAGTACTCAAAATTCATATATAAATACTATATATAAAACAATTGGTACTCAAAAATAATATATTGATATCATATATATTTTTTTATCGATTTTCATCTGAGAAAAGACATGTGAGCTCAAGGAATATAAACACATTTTGTTCTGGATCAATGAGTGAAAGCAAATAATTTTTTTGACATAACTTAAATACAAATTTAAGTGTGAGTACGAAGATTTAATACAAATTTACTCCTAATTCAATAAAAAAATTTGAAACGGTCTTAATTTGAATAGTAGTTCCACTCCTTCGTCATCTTCTCTGTTCTCCCAGAGCTTCCATATGGCGGAATACGATAGAATTAATCACTGATTAAGTTTGGTTTCGTCGCAATTATTTAATTAATTGACCCATTAAATCATCCTCCAACGACTGATTATTTCAGCGGTTGAGGATTCTTATTTCAATAACTATCTTCCAAAAATATATTACATCGTACGAAATAGATAGTTCATATGTAATTACGACGATGCCATCAAAGAGAGGAGCTGTTATTTTCTCTTTTTAATTAATAAGAATTAAAAACTTTATATAACTCATTAAAAATCAATTTTTTTCTTCCTTTTTTTATCCACACCTGGACCATGGTGTTTGAAATATTCTGCATTCAACGAGGCCAATTCTTATTTCCTTCTATCGTTGGAATAATCGTGCATTTTTCTAAAAGATATCAATTCTGGATGAAAATTGCAACCATTATCTAGAGTAGGTCTCTTGTGAGACGGTCCCACGAAACTTTATCTGTGAGACGTGTCAATCTTATCAATATTCACAGTAAAAAGTAACGGTTAGCATAAAAAGTAATATTTTTTGATGAATGATCCAAATAAGAGATCCGTCATACAAAATATGATCCGTGAGACCGTCTCACACAAATTTTTCCTCATTATATTTTGACGCACACTTGATAAATCATCGAACTAACACAATAACTTGAAAATCATGTTAGTCAAATAAATCATACTAGACAGACTCTAGCGATAAGCTAACTTGAAAAAATATCGATAAGAGGAATCAAACTTACGATTACTGGTCAAATGCTCACTTATTTCACCACTATATTGTTTACACATATTGTATTGCATCCATTCACTTAACAAAAGTGATACCTTCTTTTTTTTCCCTTTTTTTAATAAAAATTTTACAGGCAAAAACTTGTGTGAGATGGTCTCACGGGTCTTATTTGTGAGACGGATCTTTTTTTTGGGTCACCCATGAAAAAGTATCATTTTTTATGCTAAGAATATTACTTTTTATTGTGAATATGGATAGGGTTGACCCGTCTCACAGATTATGATCCGTGAGACGATCTCACATAAGACTCACTCAAATTTACATATATTAAATAAAATAAATCAATATAAAAAGACAAAAATATTACATGTTAGAAAAATCTGAACGTGTATGTATCTATTTGTTAAATCCATTAATTTATATTTAGCTTAATTAACACATTTTTATAAATTATTAATTTTTACATGGTAGTTCGAACGTTGTGTCCCAATTTTTTAATATCGTGATTTAGTTGGTTAATAATTACCAACGAGAATATTATATGAGTGAATGCTAATATCGTGCTTAAGTATTCTTAATTATTTTATGTTATTTCATTTAATATATAATCATTCTTAAATATATATGGCAATTGAGTAATTAAGTATATTTAATTTATGCAAATGGTATATTAATATGCCATTTTAATTACTAATCGACAATAATTCTAAGATTGACTCACACTTTTTAATGCAATTCACAATTAATCGAAAATTGAATGAATGTTGTTGGTAAGGATTTGCACCAAATATTAAAAGCGTGTTACCGAAGCAAAGCGATCGAGGTAAATGATTGAGATGTGGAAAGCGCTATTAGTTGAACAAAAGTCGTGTGGTTGGTTTGATGAATTGTTTTTAGTTGGAGTTTAGGTTGATCAATTATTTTGAGGAGTTAGTGAGAAAATGATGATTTCAAGGAGACTGACATAAGAAAAATGAAATATTTTTTTAAAAATAAAATGTGTGTATTTGTATAATTTATATGTTATAATTGAATATCAAATTCGAGATTTTCTCTCGTATATAAATCTTGATATGAGATAGAACTATAAATTATGACCATTTCTGAAAAAAAAAAATTATGAAAAGATGATGTGGTAATTATTGGAGTTTTCAAAAGTCAACACACATAATGCAGAAAATTATACTGTCAGTGCATGTGTCCACTAGTTTCCATGTTTAGGAATCACCAATGACTAAAATTAACACTCTAAAATCAATTAGTAGGGTGGATGTGAGAAGTTCATTTGGATATATCAGTTCAAGGAATGTCTAATTAGACTATAATGTTATGCTTTGATGGTTATATTTGAGATGACGAGGATTTGAGTTAAAATTCAATCGTAGTCCGTTGAGGATTTGATATACACGAAAATAATTGAATGTCATCTGAAATATATCATTCAAATCATTTATCGAATCAAACTCATGACTTTAAATCAAATATATCAATCTTAACGTAAACTAAACTTATGAAATTACACAAGTTAAAATTCAAATTTAATCCGATAAAAAAATGTTTATATTCTAAATCAAATAAAGAAGCACTTTGTCTTGTGCTCGATTTACAAGCTCAACATAAGCTTAATTTGTGAACATGTTCACGAACTCATGTCATTAGTTTAAATAATATTTTATTACAATAAAATTATTTTTGAAATAATTTTAAAATACTCTAAAATTATCATATAAAATTGGAAGCAAAAAAATCCATAATTTCAATGGAGTTCCGAGTAAATATATTTATTTAGTAAAACACGTGAAATGTTTTCCACATTCTCTCTGGCAAGCCACAATTTATAAGTATGATCTATCACAAATATTTCTTCAAAAAACGTTAAACCCAAACATGAAAAGGAAAATATACCAAAACCTGACAGAACAGACCTCCTCTGACTCTCACGTTTGAATGCTCAATACGAAACGAATGCAAAACGAGCATCAATCCATTACTCCACAACCCTCTCTCTTACCTCTCCTCTTCTTTTATCTGAAATCTTTCCAAGAAATCCAAAATCCCAAGAAAATGCTGCTACATTTTTTTATACTTAATAGATAAAAGGCTCCTAGAGTGAGCATTTTTTCAACGTATGAAATGACTGTTTCAAAGAGTAACAAGAAGAAGAAGAACCAACAGAGTTTCATCTCTGTCCCGTCTCAATTATCAACTCCATTTCACAGTCATCTCTCGAGTCATTGCTACGTTCTCCTAAGAAAAAGCAGAGTTTCATCTCCAAGCTCGGTAGTTTGTTCAAAAGTCCAAGATTTTTTCTTTTCTTGGTTTCTGTGCTTGTTTTTCTTTGGATGTTGAATATTTGGTTCGGTTTTGATCCCACAATGCCTCTTTCACCTAACCCTTGTGCTGTTTTCCGAGAGAAATCGCCAATGGTTGGTGTGATTTTCAGTTCTCGACTAAGTATGGATGGAAATGTGGCTGAAATTGATGAAAATGGTGAGTTTTGGAAGCAGCCTAATGGGTTTGGTTATAGGCCTTGTTTGGAATTTAGTGCAGGATACAGAAGAGAGAGTGTTGAGATTGTGAAGGAGAGAGCAAAGTATTTGATTGTGGTGGTTTCAGGTGGGATGAATCAGCAGAGGAATCAGATTGTTGATGCTGTTGTTATTGCAAGAATTCTTGGTGCATCTTTGGTTGTCCCCATTTTGCAAGTTAATGTAATTTGGGGTGACGAAAGGTTTGTTTCTCCGCCATTTCTTCATTTGTGCGGCCAAACTCACCCTTCCTTGAAAAATTATGAGCAAAATTTTAATTTTTCTTTTTTGTGAGATGAGAAGGGGATTTTAGAGTGATTTTTTTTTGTTCGTTTAAGAATTAAGAATACATTGGAACGAGGTCATGTTAGTGTAAGTTGGATATGACAAGTCTTGGTATTGTAGCTCAGCTTTCTACTTTTTTTTGTTTCATTTGCTCTGCCCACCAGTATTTCGGTTTCAATAAAACTGAGCTACATTGAATTGTGTCTTTCATGATAGCAGTGTTATATGTTCTAGTTTGTGGAAGTAAGCTGTTTCTGTGGCTTTTCTGGCTGTTGCAGTGAATTTTCTGATATATTTGACCTGGATCATTTCAAAAGTGTTTTGGCAAACGATGTTCGGATAGTTTCATCCTTACCGTCTACTCATTTGATATCAAGGCATGTGGAGGAGAAGCGTACTCCTCTTCACGTGTCACCGGAGTGGATTCGCTCACGTTACCGTAGACGAGTAAGATCCTGAATGACTTATCTAAATCTATTCATCCGTGTTAGTTGTCTTGCCCCTCATTGGCTCCCCTCTTCCTCTAGCTTGTTTTTCGCTTTATAAATAAGTCAGTATCAGTCTTAACCGAATTGTTCACCCGTATTTTTTTTCTACAAAAAATATTTTAGAAAAATTGCTTATGTAGGAATGGACTCCAAAGTTGAGTGCGTAAAAAAGATGGGAAAAAGTCATCCATTCCAGTGGTGATTATCGCTAGAACTTTATGTGTCAATGCCTTTGTCAAATTATGCTGAATGCATATACTTGTCCAAGATTTTTTTATCCTCGTTGTTGCTTTCTATGTCCTTGTATACACTTAAAAAATGATTAACAGGAAAAGATTGAGGTTCTAACGTTTCTGTTACTTTTTAAATGGCAAGTGATTTTAAATGAAGCAAGTTTCTTGTCCTGCAGCTAAGGAGGGATGGGGTATTGATTTTACGTGGTCTTGACTCTAGGCTTTCTAAGGACCTTCCTCCTGATCTTCAAAAGCTACGCTGCAAGGTATTGACCCGACCCTTATGCATTGCAAAGATGATCCCTTCTCTTCTTTAGCCTTTGCTTCAAATTTAACATCTAATTATGCTATCCTATTAAACTTGTAGGTGGCATTTCATGCATTGAGATTTGCCTCACATATATCAGAAATTGGTAACAAGCTAACAGACAGAATGAGAAGCAAAGGACCATATCTCGCTCTTCATCTGCGAATGGAAAAGGATGTATGGGTAAGAACTGGGTGCCTCCCTGGACTGGGCCAAGAATATGATGAAATGATAAATAATGAGAGAAAAACGAGCCCAAATCTATTGACTTCAAGATCCAATATGACGTATCAAGAAAGAAAACTTTTAGGCCTCTGCCCCTTGAATGCATTAGAAGTAGCAAGGTAATACTTTTAGGATTCTTTGCGAGAATCAATCATTTTGTGTAGGATATACTCTGTTATATGATATACTATAATGTCACTGTGTATGCAGACTGCTTAAAGCTTTACGGGCGCCAAAAAGTACAAGAATCTACTGGGCCGGTGGGATTCCATTGGGAGGAAAACAAGCTTTACTCCCATTAACCACAGATTTTACTCATTTCTACACCAAGGAAGACCTTTCATTGCCAGGGGAGCTTGGAGCATTTGCGAACAAGGCATCTCTAATGGCTGCTATTGATTATATAGTGTCCGAAAATAGTGATGTATTCATGGCATCTCATGGTGGAAATATGGGCCATGCCATCCAGGTATTGAGTCCATCTCCTGGGACAAACCCATTACTTTGGATGAAGGGATGACTTAGATTCCCTTTCAGTGATTTACTTGTGTTTTCTTGAAAACAGGGACATAGGGCATATGGAGGGCACAAAAAGACCATCATCCCAAACAAAAGACACATGCTTCGATACTTTATGAATCAATCTCTTCCTGAAGCCGAGTTCAATAAAATCGTACTAAACTTGCATCAAGATTCGTTCGGACAGCCTGAACTCAGGACGAGCAAATCCGGAAGGGACGTGACAAAGTATCCGATCCCCGAGTGTATGTGCAATGGTACGGATACAAACACGTCAATCTGAATGACGAACTCAAATGTTGTCAATCTTAAACTAACCAAGTCAAAGCACACATCAAGGATTTATCATTTTTGGGGAAGATTCGATCATGATGCATTTGAAATATGTGTTAAAAGGTCACGTCTGCACGTTTTTATTGTTTTTTTTAAGGGGGCAGAGAAAGATTCACCTGTGAAGCAATGCATTGGACTCAAACCAACTCTTTTGTTCCCCTCTTTGAGCATGTACAGCCCACACAATACCAGTAATTATTGTACATTTATTATTATTTTTTGGTATATTGCATTTGAACGAATGTAAAAATTTAAATCATCAAAAAGTGCCATTAAAGAAAGTACTAGTGAAGAATATCGCTCTTCAGACAGTTGTTTAGGGCACATAAGCTCAATTTTTCAAATCGCTTTGAAGTTATATCTTTAATATTGACGGAAAGATAAAGGCATGACTCGTAAACTTATCAAATTAATCAAGTCTAATCATTTGATTATTTATAATATAAAACATGATACAAAAGGGTTTTTATTAAAAATAATTTAATTTTAAAAAAAATTCAAAAATAATTTTAAAAAAACAATTTCAAAACTACTGCAATCCGCGTTTACGGAGCGCGGACGCTGCTCACGTCTTCGTAAGCACGGACGCAAGTCAGCGACAGAATATTTTAGCGACAAACCGTCGCTCATTTGCGACAGTTTTAGAAACCGTCGCTAAATGCCGAAATACTTATTTCTTCACACGCTACGCATAATTGTATCAATAGCGTGCACATGTACGTCGCTGATAATCTTGAACTTTCAACGGCTTGCAACTTTGCAGCGTGCAATATACGCTGCGGAAAGAAAATTTGCGCGCTGCGAAAAGTCATTTTTATTGTCGTGAAGATTATGGGTGTTCATACTTCGGGTAAAAACCGAAAAAACCGAACACCGAACGGAACCGAAAATCGAATTTTGTAATTCAGATATAAATATTAAAACCGAAATTTATTTGGTTCGGTTTCGGACCAAAACGATTCGGTTATTTCGGTCAGTTAATTCGATTTTGATATAATTATTTAAATTAATAATATAAATATATTGTAAAATATAATATGTTAACTTTCTACATGTTTGCTTACAAAAATATTTAAATATAAGGTCTAAATTAATTAAAAAAACAATAATCAACTAAAAATTATTCAAAATAGTTATTCATTCACTAAATATCATATCAAAATACATAATATAAAAAAAATATAAAAAAAATTATTAATTTAATGAAATTTCGATTTTTTCGATTTTTACATATATAATCCGAAACCGAACCAAATAAACTCGGTTTTAATATTTATATCCGAATTACAAAATTCGATTTTCGGTTTTTACCCGAAGTTTGAACACCAACAATCTTCACCGCAACAAAAAAGTGTTCAAGATCATTTAGCGACGGTCATTTAACGACGGTTAGTATGACTGTCGCAAATTAGCAACGGTTACTTAAACCGTCGCAAATTAGCGACGATAGGAATACGTATTCCGTCGCTAAAATATCCCACATCTAAAAGTTACAAATCACAATTCAATTTTAAAAAAGGAGATCCCAGGTGTCACGTTATAATTACATAGGAGAAGAAGCGTGTGGGCATGGTGTCTATGTACGTAGGCTTTGCTCTGGAAAGTCCCCGGGCCATAATCCGCAGAGATGCGGGCTTGATGACAAGACTCCTCCGAATTCTCGATCCTAGGCCGAGATATGCGTGGAGCCTTTGATCAGCTTATTCGGAGCTACTTGGCCGATTTCACAGTTATACGCTTGGAGGTTTCATACTTCAACCGAACGGGGCTTACGATCTCCTATGTTCCCCTTTTTTTTACAGGCACAGGGCCAATTTCAAATTGATAAATGAACCACTCATTTGATCAAATATTTCATTAAAAAAAAAAAAACTAGTTTTTTAAAACGTCAATCTTTATGAAAAGCGTTTTTCTATTTTTTCAATCTTTTTGACACGAGAAACAAACCAAAAAATTAGATATTTAAGTAAAAAAACACCAAACGGTGTACGACAGCCCACTTATCATATACCTTTTTTAGATCATTGATTGAGTCTCTAATATGTTAGCTGCATCAAGTGATGAACTAACTTAATCAAGAAAATTATGTTCTTGACCGCAAGGAAACGTGGAAAATTTTATCGACTAAAATAATAAAGATTATATTTTTCTTTATAATAAATTTTGAGCCAATTTTCTAAAAGGTCCTGCTTAGGATAATGTTGTTTTTAAAAACGAAACGCACAATTAGCTAGTATAATTTCTCTATTATTTTTTAGTTTTATATAATTAAAATGGAAGGACCCACTTGGACCAGCTTCCTTAGCAAGGAAAATTGACCACAGCGCGTGTGGTCATTTTATATTTTTATTATTTATTATTCCATGGCGATCATTATTTATTTTGAAAATAAAAATAAAATATTCCAAGACGTCTCAAGCAGAGTTTCCAGTCTTTTCTCACAAGTTTACAGTTTAGACAAATTTGAAAATCCATTCCCCATAAGATTTATTAGTTGAAATCGCAGGTTTTGTTTGCGATACTGGTTGTTCGCTAATATGGTTAGTTTCCATTAGAAGTGACCTAACCAAGTAAATGCATGATTTCTTATTATTATTATTTTTAAAATAGACATGAGATAATAATAGTTAAAATGCTCTTCTAAATTTGTTTATTTTGTGTTATCTTAATTTGGTTTTGATTCGGCAAATTAGTTCATATTTTCACTTTTGGTATATCTTATAAGATTATAAACGTGACACATTATCATTTTCCGTTATCGCTTTATTATTTTCTAATATCAAGTCAGCATCATCCAGCTCTACGAAAACATTGGTAGAAAAAAAATCCTAACCTAACCTAGACAAAACATAAAAATAAACAAACTATTTTGACACTGTTACAAATTTATTGAAATGTTAATTGCGGCACTGTGGCTAGCTACTATTACAACATCACTGAAATATCATTAATTTATCTGATTGACGCGAGAATATTAAGAATCCTTTACGTTGGTGCATGTACAAAGGAAAATGATGATCGATCCAAAGAATGAAGAGGTGATTTCTCTTCATTCTTCACTAACATATATGGTTTTTAGAGCACTTATATCAGATATACTTGACGACAAATTACTCAACAGATTTGACAAGAAACCCATGTTTGTGCCTTAGCTTGATGAGGTAGTAGCTTAATTTTCAAGTATTTTTGTGATTTGAAGAATCTTTCTGGGGAAAATCGTGAGGAACAAGTTGGATCAAATATACATGGACCAATATATTGGATCAAATAGATCGATGTGACCTATTTTTTTACAATTGGATTTTATAACCAAAACCATTTCTCAAACTTTTCCTTCGACATTTTTTGCAAATAAATAAAATGAACCCCAACAATCAGCATAAAACCGTAAAATACAGAAGTAGTAGTAAGTATATCACTTGGAGCTATTGTTTAAAATAATAGTAGAATTTCTGTGAGATGTTCTCAGTCTCACGGATCCGTGAGATAAGTGATATATGAGCTCTAGGAATATAAACACATTTTGTTCTGGATCAATGAGTGAAAGCTGGGTAGTTTGTTCAAAAGTCCAAGATTTTTTCTTTTCTTGGTTTCTGTGCTTGTTTTTCTTTGGATGTTGAATATTTGGTTCGGTTTTGGAAGCAGCCTAATGGGTTTGGTTATAGGCCTTGTTTGGAATTTAGTGCAGGATACAGAAGAGAGAGTGTTGAGATTGTGAAGGAGAGAGCAAAGTATTTGATTGTGGTGGTTTCAGGTGGGATGAATCAGCAGAGGAATCAGATTGTTGATGCTGTTGTTATTGCAAGAATTCTTGGTGCGTCTTTGGTTGTCCCCATTTTGCAAGTTAATGTAATTTGGGGTGACGAAAGGTTTGTTTCTCCGCCATTTCTTCATTTGTGCGCCAAACTCACCCTTCCTCGAAAAATTATGAGCAAAATTTTAATTTTTCTTTTTTGTGAGATGAGAAGGGGATTTTAGAGTTGATTTTTTTTTTGGTTCGTTTAAGAATTAAGAATACATTGGAACGAGGTCATGTTAGTGTAAGTTGGATATGACAAGTCTTGGTATTGTAGCTCAGCTTTCTAATTTTTTTTGTTTCATTTGCTCTGCCCACCAGTATTTCGGTTTCAATAAAACTGAGCTACATTGAATTGTGTCTTTCATGATAGCAGTGTTATATGTTCTAGTTTGTGGAAGTAAGCTGTTCTGTGGCTTTTCTGGCTGTTGCAGTGAATTTTCTGATATATTTGACCTGGATCATTTCAAAAGTGTTTTGGCAAACGATGTTCGGATAGTTTCATCCTTACCGTCTACTCATTTGATATCAAGGCATGTGGAGGAGAAGCGTACTCCTCTTCACGTGTCACCGGAGTGGATTCGCTCACGTTACCGTAGACGAGTAAGATCCTGAATGACTTGTCTAAATCTATTCATCCGTGTTAGTTGTCTTGCCCCTCATGAAAAAAATAATTCAAATCCCACATCGAAAAGCTGAAGATACTATTTAACTTTTAAAATGGAGATATGGATGGCACATAACTATCACATAGGAGACGAAGCGTGTGGGCATTGTGCCTGCATATGTAGGCTGCGCTCAGGAAAGTCCCCGGGCCATAAACCGCAGAGATGCGGGCTCGGAAACAAGACCTCTCTGAATTCTCGCTGCTAGGCAGAGACACGCGTGGAGCCGATGATCAGCTTTATTCGGAGCTACTTGGCCGATTTCACAGTTATACGCTTGGAGGTTTTCAAACTTCAACCGAACGGGGCTTACGATCTCCTATGTTTCTTTTTTTTTTTTTACAGGCACGAATGTGTGGAATTTGTTGGGAAATTTGGAACTATAATTGGAGCATTCCGAGATTTTGGTACACCTTTTTCCTCAGCGGAATTAGAAGGTAGTTTCTTATGGCGAATGCTTACACTGGAATCATCGGATTTTTGTGAACTGATTGACTTGAAGAAGAGCCTCAAAATCCATGAAAAAAATGACATTGCTGTATTTTTACAAAAACAACACAAAAAGCTCGATGGGCGATGTGCTTATTTGCTTCAATTAGCTTGTTAAGTTGGTTGGTTTAGGAATAAACGGGGGTCTCTACTTATAGGAGTGATCTTCATTCTTGAAAGAAATCAACTTGATGGGCAAGAAAATATTTCCATCCTTGGTCAAATTTAAATTTTTAGTTGACTCCATCGATATTTTTTTCCCCAGTGTGTAGGGCCAATTTCAAATTGATAAATGAACACCCATTTGATCAAATATTTCATTAAAAAAAAAATTAGTTTTCTAAAACATCAATCTTTATGAAACGCGCTTCGTCGCTTTTTACAATCTTTCTGACTAGGCAATATTTGGAAAAATTGTTTGACATACTTTTCAATCAATTTGTATCGCATAAAAAAAAAGTGTGTCATATATTTTGAGTTTGAATCCGATTTAGAGAATTTTTTTTTAAAATTCTGAAACGAACAAATAAATTAGATATTTAAGTGAAAAAAAAAAGCTTAAGTGGACGGCCGGCTGCCCACTTACCACATACTGCTAATTAGAATACCGATTGGGTCTCTAACATTTTAGCTGTATCAAGTGGTGCATTAACTTAATCGAGAATATTATGATTCTTGAACACAAGGAAACGTGGAAAATTTTATCGACTAAAATAATTAAAATTATATTTTTTTATATAAGGTCATCCACGATAAGAAAAATATTTCTTTCAAATATTTGTGGACCTCATGATCCACATCATCAGTCAAATATTTCTCTTTCAAATATATCACATTTCACAATCAAATATCATACCAATCAAATATTTATGGGTCCTACTGTCATTTTAATTAATATTTTATTTTCATTTAAACAAAATCATTTAACCGTCATTAATTACTATTATGTGCAAAAAAAACTTCTCAAGTTTTAGTCTATCCAAACTAGGTTAACCAAAACATTGGTCGACCAAATAGATTTGTTCCACCAAAAAAAATTTGGTCGACGAAATTGGTCATCCAGGATGACCAATTTGGTCGATCAAAATGTGTTTGGTCGACTAATGTTTCCATTGATTGTCGATAGCGCACGAGTACAATGCACGTAAGTGTCTCGAGTTAACGTGAAACTCACGCTTGCATATCTCATAATTAAAAAAAATTGCAATATCCGGTTACAAATTTGTAACCAGGTATTGTTCTGACATACAAATCAATGGTATACAGTAGTGAATATTTAGATGGAAAAGATATTTAGATGACTTGCATGTGTTATCCAGCTTAGGATAACGTTGTTTTTTGAAAACGAAACGCACAATTAGCTAGTATAATTTCTTTCTTATTTTTTAGTTTTATATAATTAAAATGGAAGGACCCACTTGGAAATCGGGGTGGTGTGTGTATCAATTTTCAACCAGCTTCCTTAGCAAGGAAATTGACCACAACGCGTGTGGCCATTTTATATTTTTATTATTTATTATTCCATGGGGATCATTATTTATTTTGAAAATAATAAAAATAAAAAATTCCAAGATGTCTCAAGCACAGTTTCCAGTCTTTTCTCACAAGTTTCTAGTTTAAACAAATTTGAAAAAAAAATATAGACATGTGTACCAAATTTCTGTATTTTGTTAGTTGAGATAATAGTTAAAATGCTCTTCAATACATGTTTATTTTGTGTTACCTTCCTTTAGTTTTGATTCGGCAAATTAGTTCATGTTTGAACTTTTGGTATATCTTATAAGGAGTATAGACGTGACATATGATCATTTTTCGGTTTCACTTTATTATTTTCTAATATCAAGTCAACATTATTCGGTTCTACGAAAACATTATTACAAAAAAAAAAATCATAACCTAACCTACCCAATGCAAACACTTACGTGAGACAGTTTCATAGGTCGTATTGCATGAGACATATATCTTATTTGGGTCATCAATGAAAAAGTTATTCTTTCTATTCTAAGAGTATTACTTTTAATTGTGAATATCGATATAGTTGATCCGTCTCATATATAAAGATTTGTGAGACCGTCTCACAAGATACATATTCGGCATATAGAACATGAAAATAAACAAACTATATTTACAAATTTGTTGAAATGTTAATTGCGGCACTGTGGCTACTATTACAACATCACTGAAATATCCTCAATTTATCTGATTGACGCGAGAACATTTAAAATCCTCTAAACTTTACGTTGGTGCAGGTACCAAGGAAAATGATGATCGATCTAAAGAAAGAAGCCTCGTACGAATTAAAATATACAAACAACGCCAACTAAAAGCGTGACATTTGCGAGTTCAATGGGAAGTAAGAAACCGGGATAGGAGGACGAGGTGACACGGTTTTATAGAAGTTTTTGTGTTGAAAAAATTGATCTAGACTAGTAAATATTTGTTTGATATTTCACATCAACTAAATTAAGTTCTTAGGATTTATATATATATAGTTTTGGATAATCATTACCCTTTAAGCTTCAGCTAGCTTTTGAGGTGGTGTTACATCCAAATTCACGATGTTAATATGATATCGGAACTCTGGCACATCGTTATGCGTTGGACTGCTCTTATGAGTCTCCTGCTAGTGCTTTGTAAACTTCACACTCCAATTGTTTATTCTTAAGCGTGATATAATATGTTACATGTCATACATCAACTGGATTAAGTTTGTGAAGTTCTATATATGAGCTTAGATAATCTTCTTGATTTGGCCTTTTAGAGATAGAATTAGAAGCAAATCTATGATTTTAACGTTTATTACAATTTTCAGCTCGTGCGTGTAATATCCATATTAAGTCTTTTTATTTTTGATGAGAATGCAGATACTTTGTGCCATATGCAACAACGATGTTTTATTTATTCATATTCTAAAATTTTTATTTCTAATAAAGAAAAATGTCCGAACATGCACAATTTTAAAAATAATTTCAAGTTATCGATGGTTTATAGTCCATTTAATATCAAAGACCTAAGTTTAAAACAAAATCAGAATTTCTAATCGTTCAATTCCAAACAAAATAGTAAAATGTAAATATAAATTATATAATTCCAAGTTCAGATATGTAACTGAGAGAGACGCGTTTGTTGACTAAACTAGAAACGTTGAAATTTCCAAGTCATTTGTCAGCACATTGGTGATCAATAATTTTGATGGCTGCTATAGCTAGGCTCAACATTGGATGAGTGAGACTTTTGTGGTACGATCTCATAAATTTTTATATGTGTGACAAGTTAATCTTATCGATATTCACAATAAAAAATAATATTTTTTCATGTATGACCCAAATAAGAGATCTGTATCATAAAATACGGCTCACAAGACCGTCTCACACAAATTTTTGCTACTTTTATAATTTTGTATTCATATAAAGAGAAAATGATTTGTATATTATATGACATACAATAATATAAGATGAATATTTTAGCTTTTAAAATTACCTTCTTTTCTTATTAAAAAAATTTCAACTTAAATATTGGTATGAAAATAAGTCCCATGAATCAACAGCCTACCCTTAACATCCAGAAACAGCACAAAAGCAGCCCTATATCTTTGACGAAACATGCGCGTTAACCCATCTCGCATGACCAAAAAAAATCATCTATTTATAAACCCAAAAAGTCCCATATCTGCCTATACTAAATATCAAAAATACAAAATGATAATATTACCAATTCTATTTCTTATATTATCCACACATTATTCTAGCGCAGAACTCTGTCACCCGAAAGACAAAGCTGCACTTCTTGCGTTCAAACACAGCTTCTCATATCCCGCAAACCCTTTCGCCACATGGGATCCCATATTCGATTGTTGCACGTGGTACGGTGTCCAGTGTGACGAAACCACGAACTATGTTACCGGCCTTGACATTGCACCTTACGAAGATCTCAATGGAACAATCCCTTCTTCTCTTGGGGATCTTCAACATTTGACTGTCCTCAGGCTGCACAAGATTCCGAATCTTGTTGGTGAGATCCCACCCAAGATTGGAGACTTGCGGAATTTAAGGTCTTTAACTATAAGTTGGACAAATATCTCAGGCCCTATACCTAGCTTTCTTGCAAACCTTAAAAGCCTGGTGCTTCTTGATCTCTCATTTAACCGTTTATCGGGCTCTATCCCGCCTATTCTTACGACGCTTCCGTATCTTAGGGGATTCGACTTTAGCAGAAACCAATTGACAGGGCCGATACCAGAATCTTTCGGTCACATACCGGCTACTGCTCAGTTTCCTGTTCTTGATCTGTCTCATAACAAGCTGTCGGGTGAAATTCCTGCTAGTTTAGCGAATGTGAACTTTTCTGCGGTCGACATTTCCAGAAACAATCTAACGGGTGATGCTTCGGTGTTCTTTGGCAAAGGAAAGGCCACGAGTACAATCGACATTTCGAGGAATAATTTCGAGTTCGATTTCTCGAAAGTGAGTTTCACTGAGTCGCTGGATATTCTCGATGTGTCCCATAATAAGATTTACGGGACGATTCCGGAACAGATTACTGATGCAGTGTTCTTGCAGTTCTTGAATGTAAGTTACAATAGATTGTGTGGGAAGATTCCGACGGGGTGGAAGCTAAAGTACAGATCAGAGAGTTGGGATAACACATCTTTCTTTCATAACCGATGCTTATGCGGGGCTCCATTGGATCCATGCAAATGATGATGATTATATAATTTCATTTTATCCATGTATTCCCGAATAAACATAATTTAAAATTGTGTAATAATTATCTTTTGTTTTTCGCAAAAATTGTGTAATAATCAGTTATGTATTTGATTTTCATTTTCCAGAGAATTTTAAGATTGAACCTTATAAAGTATACATATTACTCAATACAGCACAAACTTTTGCCGACGTTAATTATAGTAATACGATGATTCAATATTTTAAAGAAATAAAATATTAAAACTTTCATATTGTTTTTGAATAATCTGAAATTGATCTTTTGCCAAAAGAATTCTCATTTCATTCATTTTTCTTCAAGTAAATTAACTTGATGATAATGAGTTTGTTTCCATCGAGGGAAAAAGTGAAAATTACATTTTTAGTTCAATTTTGGTCTTGTTAATAATGAATTTTTATTTTTAGCCATGTAAGATACATGATAAGTAATTTATCCGACTCATAAAAAAATATTATTTTCAAACAAATAAATAATTACGATACAATAATTTTAGTCTATATAAGAGTAATTTTGAACGTTCGAGCTTCCAACTTATGAACTCTCCTGATAACTGGAAGAAAGGATTCAGTGGTAGAGAGAGCAAACTCCATAAACATCACATGATAAAAAAGATCTCCAAATTGTATATACGAATGTTAAAAAGTTATAATTATATCTGAAAATGTATTCCTCGACTTCTCCTATTTTATCGGGTTAATGATCTTTCAAAATAATCAAGATTCTCTAGTTTATGGCCGTTTCTATGGTAAAAGTTGTTTGATTGAATTTGCTTGATTCAACTTTGAGATCATGAACTAATACCACTACCAAGATTGAGTCCTTTGACAAGCAGATCTAAGTTTAACCACCAGAATAACAATGAAGATGGACCCGACCCTATGTAGTGAGATTATATGAGCAAAAGCGCTAACAAAAATAAGTCACGCTATGTGAGTCTGCACAGTGACATGAGCGATGTTCGGTATCATATGTTATGGTTACTTTTCTGGGGGTCGATAAGCTAATTCACTTTGGATCGGAAGCAAAATAGATTTTAAAATAAAAATTCATACGAAATTATTTCTAGAAATCTATGAAGATTGGATTAGGTCTCACTCAGGCAAGGACACCAGATCAGTGTTATACGTATTACTCCTCAACTCCAAGTTGACTGACCTGAAATCAACATTTGAGCAAGAAAGAGGATTAAAAACCTCATAAATAATTTTAAAAAAAAAAACCTAAAGGGGAGAAAACTGGATAGTGATCATCCAAAACAATTTCACGTTTTCAAGTTAAAAAAAAATAAAAATAAAAATATTTGACGTTTCAGAAAACAAAATCAAGAAAGGAAAGATGTTTCCACATGTTATTTGTTCTAATGACATTACATATATTTCTCATTACTCAATATTTTGACACATTCTTCCTAAAGCGGTATTTTCAGGAGCATGATTATTGAAAGAATAGATTATATCGGAAACAGAACACAGGCATGTCCGTCACTCTTCCATTTCTTGAACCAGAGTGCACACAGGGAGCCTGTAACTCGATTCGCAGGGCGCAAAACAAGATTGTTTCTTATCAAAACCACACCCAAGTCACTGAAAAGGTGAGCCCCAAGAACTTCACAGCGAGACTCGAGTCAAGATGAGGCTTTGGCTTTAGATTTCTGCTTCTTGGCATCCAAAGCAGCCAACCCTGATCCTAACCCAACTGGTGGAGCCTGGTCTTGTTGACCTGGTTTCAATAAATTCTCTTTGGAATCTGGCTTTCCGTTTATAACGTTAGAGTTGGCGTCTTTCTTTTCCCCATCTGGTGCATTATTGCCTACAGCATCAGGGGTCGTCCCTGAATTTATAATGTTGAGGAACTGATTGAGTGGTGGTAAAGCTTGGACAGGAACTCCATGAGGGCGAGTCAAAAGACCTCTGGCAGCTGCTTTCTTTCGTGCTTCTGCAGCAGCTCGAGCTGCTCTTTCATCAACACCCCTGCCTCGTGGGAGGGCTTCTCCGATGATGGCACTGTTGAATGATTTGTTTGCAGCGGCACCATTGCCACCAGCAGCCGCTTGAAATGCGTGTATCAGGTCTGGATGAGCCTGGTACATGCATATAACGTGAATAAAAACCTTTCAAGGTTGCTTCCAAGAGTTCAATAATATCTTAACCAAGAGCGAACACCGAGAGGCGAGAACGAGCTCGAACAAGAAAGTATGAGAGATGAACAAATACCTTTAGAATATCAATAGCCTTTTGAGCAGAGGCAGCATTCAAAGCCTGACCTTTCTGCTTTTGTGCAGTCATCTGTCGGCATGTAAAACATGTTATTTTCTCTCAAAAGGTATTGGGTGGGCAGAGAGGGATTTTAATCCATATTTTATTTATTTTTTATATGGCAGAAGAACAAAATATATAAATAACGATGCGCCAACAACAGATTAATTAACAGGCAACAGAAATAACCTGAGCCTCACGCATCTTGAATGTATTCATCCAGTTCTGAGAATCCCGTGTTCTGGAGTCGTCCTCTCCAAGTTGTTTCACAAGAATATCATATGTTTTCTTTTCATGCTGTTATATCGAAAGATTAAATATATAAGGATAGTCAATTGCATCATCAAAGTTCACCAAACAGATATTCAGAGAAGGCAGCAACCTGGTGAGAAAGTTTGAAGGCACCCATGCAGTTAAATGCAATTGCCAAAGCATGATAACACACAGCGGTTTGAATATGCTCCTCTCCTAGCAGTCTTTCATTCTTTTTTAAGGCTTCTTGCAAGTATCGAAGGGCAGTGTCCATCTTTCCAATATCTTGATACATCATTGCGACATTTATAAAAGTAGCAGCAACGTCAGGGTGATCTGGGCCAGATGATAAACCTAAGAGGAGCAATGCCCTTGACATATGGCGCAACGCAAGCTCTGTCTGGTTGAGACCATGGTAAAACAGAGCCATATTCCCATAACTGCAGCAAAATACATGTATAAGCAATACAAGGTCATGAGAGTAATGAAAGATATAAAACATCCGAGAGGGTATTGCAGCATAGAAGCATCCAGCATCTCATTCCACCACTAGTCAGCCTACTAAAATTTTCTTCTTTCCCATGAATGAAAAATATATTTCGAATAATGATTAGTTACAACATTAAGACAAATCCTTGTCATCAGCCTCATAGTAATTTCATCTAAGTATTTAATCCATCCCCCGAGTGACTGATAACCGAAATCAGCCAGCTGAATCAATTAACTGAACAAACAGTGATGAGAAAAGGTCCTACAATGCTGTTAGTGTAAAACATAGTAAACGAGTAAAGGGAAAATGATGTGTGCCTGTGAGCAGTATCAGGATGGTCCAGTCCAAGGCAACGTTCATTAATAATTAGTTCCTTGTGCTGTTGCATGATGGCTCCAGCCATATCTCCAGCGTGATATAAAACCATGGCCAAGTAGCTGGAGATAAAACGTCAATTTTAGAAATATCTTGGTAGAACTAGCATCTGTAAATTCAACGCTAAATGAAAGGCTAATGTTTTGATGCCTTGATTAATGCCAGTGACATGAACATTAGATAGGTAGATAGATAGATAGAGTTCAACAATAATTACCGGCAACAATTAGCAACCTCTCGATGCATCGGACCAGTAACCTGCATTTTTATGTTTGTACATTATCATAACGCATAAAACAATGAGTGACAACAGACCATTCAAAAATTAAATGATCACACCTGCTGGAGTATAGCAAACGCCTCAGAAAATAGAGTGTATGCCTCGCTAAGCATTCCCTGAAAAAGCAATAAAAAATTTCTAATTTCTCATGGTAACAAGTCCAACAAGAGATTCCGATCACAGAGAGATTGAAATTATTTTTCAGGAAAACTGCCAAATCTGACCACTCAACATTAGAACAAAAGGATAGAGCATAACCAAGTACAATTTTTTAAATATAAGTATCAAGATTTTTTACTTTCAACCTGTTTCCAAAATCTTACACAAGTAATCAAAAAACAATGTCCAATCACATAGAATAATGTTAATCTGAGAACAAACATACTCGATAGCTGGTACAGTGGTACTGCAAATTTAGTTCCTACAAGTAATATTTTTTCAGCTGACATGTCAATACCTCTGCTAATTGAATCTTTCCTGTCTCAACGAGTTCCTTGGCTTCTGAACAAACTGGAATGGAATGCTTCATCACAGGTTGTAGATTCAATATATCTGCAACTTGGAAAGGCGTTGGGGAATCCAGATCAAACTTGTGAGCAGCAAGGGTAATTCCGACCTATTAAAAAACGATAATCATATCCCAATAAATAAACTGTGATACTTGCACTGTTTGTAGAATGAAACTCAAATATATTTTCAGTCGTCGTAAAAAAATATTACCTTTTGGCAAAGATTTCGTAGTACGGAAATTTTCCTCACCCTCAGCCTTGCATCTTTTGGCAACTCGAACTGCACATTAAATAATATTAACAAAAAAGTTTCCCACCAAGAGAGATGCAGAATAAAATAAAGCAAGACAAAGATACCTGATATTTGAGTTTTGAAAATTCCTGGATGTCAAACCACAAACTTTCAGAGGTGATACTCAAATATGAGGACTGTTTCTTCCTCGCATATGCTCTAAACTTGGTTTGTGCCTTAGGCGACTTACCAGATACATGATGCCCTATATGATCCTTTAAAATTTGCAATTATGGAAGTCAGGATAACTGGACACGATTTGACTAATGTGCCAAAGAAACAGCATACATCTACATCTGTACTAATAATAATAACAATTCATTTACATACAGCCAATGAAAAATCTTTATCTTAAAAAGAAGCAGGAAACACCTAAATAGAATTTCTAGATCAAGTGAGAAAAGAAGAACAAGGCATTACAAACATTCAGAAGATCACGATAATGTTTGCCTACCTTCTTCTGGTTTTTGGGAGGTGTATTATTTGCAACGCCTTTAGCAGGGGCAGACTGGACAGTTCCACAAAAACAGTTGAAAAAATGTGACATTGCATGCCCAAGATCGTGATCCTCTGTGTCTCTTAGGATGTCCTGCAGGTCCAGGAGAATATGATTAGGTAAAACTTAATTATCATACATAACAACCAAAAACTCTAGCCTTTGAAAAGAGTATACAGACAAACGAAATTTAGCATTGATAAAAGCCTCAACTCCAGGTAATAGCTTCAACTCCTAATCATTCACGAGAATCAGAAAAAATTCTGAATACAAAAGCATCCCAAAAATCAATGGCAACTTAAAAATGTCATACATTGTAAGAAAGAAAACAAGTGAAATACATAACGGGATTCTTCAAAAGAAAATCATGCCAAGAGCTCAATAACAGCGACTTAGATTATTATTAAATAAAAGAATGAGTAAACGCACTGGTACTACGTGGTCGTGTCAAATTCGATGAATTTTCATTTCATGGCCATGTGTATAACAAAAGGATCTCATGACCTTATCTGTGATAAATTTAAGCACTGAAGTGAAATTTAACACCCAAATTCAATCTTTTCAATTTTCCTTCTCTCAGTAGATTCCTACACGATAGTTAATAGAGGTAAATGAAAAATGATACTGGAACTCGAGAGTGTTCACTCACAATTGAAATTTGACAAGACCATAAGATTTAAGGCAAAAAAAAACCAAAAAGGATTAACAGAATCAAGGGAATGCTATAATAAAAAGGACAAATGATGTGCCAGGTCCAATTCCCACAAGTTTGCCTCGTGTTATTAACTGCGCCAAGACCCTAGAACTTTCAACTAAAAATCGTGATGTTAGAGTAACACTTACATAACAGCATACCACATTTTGGGCCAAGTCTCCAAAGGAAACCAGGAAGAAAGAAGTATAGTATCCATTTAATAATGGAGTTAGTTAGTCTTCGCCAAAATCAACAGTTCCTTACAAAGAAGCCTATCAGTCATAGCCCAGATCTAAAGTGTGATTGAACAATATTTTAACTAATTGTTTCATGGAAGAATAGTTGGACAATTGTTTTATGGAAGAATAGTTAACTAATTGTTTAATGGAAGAATAGTTGGACAAGAAACACCCAATACACAGTCAATTTGAAGGTAGATTTGGGTAAAAAGGTGAGAACAGATACACATACACAATTTGTAGCTTAGGGATGAATTCGTGCAGCTGACAACTCATTAATTAAAATAATGTAATTTTAAGAGTTTTGAGAACAACAAAGTTGTTGGCCCTCAGATAATCATCAGCGGCTGCAATCATGGATAAACATACACAACTCAGCATAAGCAACCCCATTTCCAAGAAAGATGCAGAATTTCCTTATCAAATAGAGGTCACCTTGATAATATGCTTAGCAGATCTGACAACAATCTCAGTAGAACAAAGATCCCATAGGTGAGGCATGTCTCTGGTCCCTTCAGCAACCTGTAGCACCAATCCAAAAAAAAAATCAGCCATTCGAAGCAAGCAAGAGATCCATGCACCATAAACCTTAGTTTCCCAGATAAAGCTACAAAAAAACCATGTATGTGATCAGAAAAAAAGGAATCGAGGACCCGTCCAGGACTTATTACTTTTCCGATGTAACGAACGTTGATCCCGTGGGCATGAAGAGCTTCAGTTAAAGTCTGCCCATCCATTGGTGAAACCTCAAGGGTACGAAGATCTTGTATGAATTTAGGTAGTACAACATCTTTAAGATGTAAACTTGCTTTCCGCACATGTTCCTCATCTGCAGTGATCTCCTGAGAAATATTGTGGGTGGAATATCAACATAATTTCCAGATATTTAGTGAAATAAAAGGTGTTAAAAAAATTACAAGATACCTCTTGAGTCCCAGCGAGCTTAAATTCAGTAAAAACATTTGGGTTGAATAATATCTCACTTTTTGCATCTTTACTTTCAGATTGAGAACCAATTTCTTGAAAGTGTTTCTTTGCACCATTTTCCACAACCTGCAGCAACCCATTGACAATCATATGTGACCAGAAATAGGTGTAGCAATAAACACTTAAATCTGGAATATATGCCAGAGAAAACACAACAGATAGTAGTAAAATTAGGTAATAAATAATAATAATATCACGGTCATGCACCAAAATTGCAGTATGTTCAGAGGTTATCACAGTCGTGAGAAGCTGGAAATACACACACATTAGAATGTAGTAGAATTAGGTCACAGTGACCCTAAATTGCAGTCTGTCCAGAGCTCATAGCAGATGCGAGGTTCTATAATTTTGCTGCAACAAGCTAAGAGTTGGGAAAATCAACTTAAAATCTACATGACACATTGACATTACTGTACACCTATTTCATTTATATATATGACACCTTTTATGATCACTAAATGCAAGTTGTTATCCTTCTGATTTTCGGCCTATCACAGAATATGGTATTTACAGTACATATATTTTGTTCAAAGCCGTGGTTTTGAAATGTTGGTCCCAGCATTATAAAATTTCTTATATAATTTTGACCAGCAAACTTTAAGGTCAAGGTCTCTTGCTTCAGCTGATTTTGATAGGCAGGGTTGTAAGATGGATGTGTCCGGACAATGTGATAGGACACATCATTTTGGTTAACACTTGACACACATTTACATACCAATTTATTTTCACAACACCATACGTAGTGGCTACTCTGTAGTTAGCATCATAAAAAGTTACTCCCACAAAACATTTACTTGTGTGTCACTATTTGATGTTGCACTTTCCTTGGCTTTATTCACTTCTTCAGCATTACTAATGCTTGATTCTTCAGAGGCAACAGTAGTCTCTTCACATTCAACCCCACATTCAGAATTTTCAGCCGCTTCAGCCTATTCAATTAAATCATCCAAAAGCTTAGGAATCCACAATATCCAAATATTTTAGAAGATATGCTGATAAACAAAAGTGAAAAGTCTAATCTAGAAAGGCAAATGGCAGTTAATAGTTCATGATCCTACAAGGCAAAAAGGCAGTCATTAGTTCAAGATTTTACCTGGCAAAATGCAGTTATCAGTTCAGGTCTCAAAATACAAAATCTGGAACCTGGCCCCATATAATTGGCATCACGAGGTGTGACTCTCATCAAGTCCAAAAGATAATGTCTGAACACAAAAAACATCACGACCTAAAATGTGATCGATCATAAAAAGTAATGAAGCAGGAATGATAAATGAGAAATCACAACTGCACGCATCAGCCCCTAAACAAACGCGGATACCCACGCACACTCTGGACCAAGGTAAAAGAAAGAAGATTCAAATATAAACAAAAAATAGCTTCAACAAGTGGCCTGAAAATGTTACAGGTCTTAAACAAGAGTGCACAAAATAGATGGAATTGATTTATCCTTCCAGAAATCTACAAATACTGCTGCATTTGTGTGAAATGTTGGATTATTTCACAAAGGAAAAAATATCTCTGACGGAAGCTAAATAGAGGATTTACAACACAATTTTGAAGGAGAAAATTTAACCTGTCATCGCTACCAACTATTCCTTTACACTCAACAGGAGCAGCTAGCTTGAAAACTTTACCAGATCCATCCAGCACAGTATTCTCCTTCAGATGAAGACGTTTGGCAGCTTCTAGTACCTACAAAAAAAATAAAGATAAAGATGATATACTTCAGGTGAATGCATTAATATGAAAACTACTGATTCATGAAAAACAATTTTGAATTTCAACTTGATTGAATAAAGTTAAGATATGACAGTTTATATTTTGACATATTTATTTGACTTAATCTACTTTAATTGTCTCTATTGATTATTTGATTTTATTGTTCCTAATCATGAATCTTGAATGCATTCAAGCCAAAATGGCAGAAAAAATAGATGAATTTGGATGTCTGGCACACCGGCATCACACCGAAGGGTGCTACAATTGATGAGCAAAAGGTGCAGCGCATTTAAATACAAACCGAAGGGATAGCCGTGAGAAGCACAAGAAATTTGTTCAGAATGCGATGCAGAAACACGAAGCAACAAAAGAAAGAAAGAAAAGATTCGCTGCTGGTAGAGAGAGAATCAATGAAGAAACATGACGCAAAACCTTGTGCTTTGAGTGGTGTGTGATTCGTGTATTGAAGAGGAAATAATATGGCAACAAACTGTTGCTGAAAAAAAACACAAGCCAAGACGCATAATATAGAGGCGTGAATCAACACCGCAAGGAAAGAAATTAAAGAATTGAAGCATGATCCAACAAGGCAAAATATAAAGAACCGACCGTGCCACGTCAAATCTCACCAAATCTTGGAAATTAAGGGAATTGCAAGAAGAACTCTGCCCAATTTTTGAACATTAATATTCAGGAGTCCGGAGGGAGACAAAAATATGGAATAAGGAAACAATATAAGAGGATATATATTTCATTGGACTAAATTTTTGCATGTGGGAGGCTTACTTTGCAAGACTTTTGTACTACATATTTGTTCGAGGATTCGTTATTTGCTTTCATACTTTTATTTTCTTGTCAGATTTTATGGTCTTGCGTTGCTAGATTTTAGTTCTTTATTGAGGAAGACAAAAACCTTGGAATTTTATTAATTTGTGAGATTTGAGGTTTATGCATAATTTTGATTGATTTATATTGATCCCTCTAGTTTTTGAAGCAATTGATATTAACAATTTATTGCTTTGGAAATTTATCTATTTTTAGGGAATGTAATTGATTAAATTACATGAAAATGCTGAGTTTGTGTTGTTAATTAGATCTTTATCTCCCGCTGAGATTGTTTAATTGATAACGGAAAATTAGATAGCGTGTTTCTCGTTAACTATTTGTAAGGCAAAATAGGAATGAAATTTCGAATGGTGAATATTCAAATATAAATTGATATTATTGGAAAAACTCTAGAAGTATTCAACTAGATATGATTGAATATGGAAAATATACACAAACTGATCTTAGGAAAGAAAAAAACTAATACTAGAAAGACTCAGCTTATTTATACCTTGGAATGAAAATCTTCACTCCAGCATATTTTCTTGCCATTGTCAACAGAACCATACAAAAGGGATTCAGATTTGTCGCCTTGAAGAATTCCCGGCAAGACACTCTGGAAGAAGAGGAAAGGAATGAAATAACACAACCCAAAAATAAATTATGACGCCAAGGGAATAAGCATCTTATTGTATCAATATATTCTGTAAAAGATACTAAAATATTCACAAAAAGCATTGTAAACATGATAATAATAGCACACATGAGATGATCATTAGATAGGGTGGAAAGCTACATTTTCCTTTAAAATCTAGCCAACACTCTATTCTATTTGACTTCGACATCTAAAAATTCTTTTAAACTTGCTGCTCTCTTTTCAAGATAAGTTTGAGTATACACACCTGTGCTACAACTCTATGACCTCGGTAATCAATTATTGCCATAGCAAGATTGTACAACCCCGGAACATCAGCTTCTTGGTAAGCCTTGGTGCCTCTCAAGTCATTGTTAGCACTTGCATATGTGGCCTGTTCGCTTTCAGCTAACTGGGCCTCTGCAGGCATATCAGGGGATAAGGCATTGATGTCATTATTATTTTCTGTATCGCAGACAACAGACTCATCTGCATCAGAAAATCTAGAAGCTCCTTGGGGCACATTGTTATATTTCTTCTCAGAAGAGCTCTGTATTGAGGCTACGTTGTCAGTTTTAGAGTTATCTTCAGATGACTGCTTCCGGGACAGTTGTTCAAGATCCGCATCAACCGCGAAACTGAAGAATATGTTGTTGTGAACATACCTGAGTAATACACCAGTATTAATGATACATAAGTCATACCTAAATGCAAATTCAGGGGAAAATGGAGGCGGAAAAGCTCAAATACAAAAGACCGCAGAGAGAGAACACACACAAAAAGACGAGAGATCGCACGCACAAACATATATTCGACTCAATACTTACATATGGAAGCAGTCTGGATCAGTTGGATTAATAGGTGGAATACATCTGCTAATCACCCCAATAGCACCACTAGTAGCAGCGTCAACAAAGTCTGATGTCACTTTGTAGAGAGCCCTATCTCTTAGAATCCTACAATAGCAATTCAGACAGTGAGCAACTCAAATCGACTTGATCTTACTGTAATATTACCTAGATAGGCAAGCAAAGATGCAAAAACAACTTGCACCTTTCCTGATGTGTAGCATGGGGGAACTCTCGACAAGACTGTAACTCTTCATTCCAATCTCTTTGCATGCCAATTAACTCACTTCCAAAAGAAAGGGTAAGAGAATTTTCAGCCCTAGCTCCATCGCGCTTGTGATCTGAAATTACCACCATCCATGAGACTTGCAGAGATAAAATAGATAAAACAAACACGTACCAATCTAAACTGTTTCATAACGATTTCAACAATTCAATTCCACACAAAATCAAGACAACTGAAAAGTTGAGAAAATCCAAACATGGTCAAATAGGACAATAAAAATGAAAAAGAGGGAAATGGTTTAGCTAAGTTTATCTTAGCGAAGCCAATGAATGGCAATGTGTTACATGCATTCTGAAACTAACCAAATATATATATAATCAATAAAAATGCTGATTACGCACGACGTGACTATATAACCAACCGAACAAAATGAATCAACTAGAATAAATGCCAAGATTAGTTAAATGTATCTCTAGTAAAATCATCTGAGAACCAGGACTCCACCTCCGGTAATGAATCTTCTCCAGATACTACCATAATTTGTCTAATATAAAGCACTAAATCAAGTTAAATCTTGCTGAAAATATGCAGGTCCATACTTTAATAGGATTTAAATGCCATCTAAAAACCACGCAATTATGCTCAAGCAATTTTGGCCTGTATACAAGAGCAACAACAAAATTCTACCAAATAAATTATATAAATTAAAACACAATACATCTGGATGACCTACAAATTCACATTCCCTGGCTGAAATCAACATGAGGGTATGAAGAAAGATGCTTGAAATATCAAAATAGCACAATCCCAAAAGCCTTTCAGAATTAGAGTTTGGGATGATTTATAATTGGACAAAATGTTTCCCAAAAGATCAAGTGAAAAATTACTTCTTTTTTCTCCCTCAAACTAAAAAAATTAGTATTTTCATAAGAAATGAAAACGAGGTGAAATGAGGAGAAGTTTCACAACATAATCCAAGGAGGGACTTGAAATGATTGAGAAAATAACTGAAAATAACTTGAGGATGGTCTAAGTCAACATGTTGAAAAACATAAGACACAATACTTTTAAGTTAAAAGATTAACTACCACCGCTCCAAGCCTCCAACCAGCCCAATCAAAGATTAAGATGCTTAATGTCTATAACATGGAGAAGAGTAAGAAAATATAAACACACTATCTCATAAATCTCAATGACTTATAAGCATCAAAATGACTGTTACAAAAATTTGAACATACCAGGAACAGGATACGAGCCAATCCACGAATTTGGTTGTAATAGAGATTGAACATTTTCAAAGGGATGTGCGGAGGCCTTCTGCTCCAAAATTTCGCGAAAAGCTTGAATAAGAAAAATGAAAGTGATATGCTAAACATTAGATTTTTCACTTTCAGGCACAAATTATTAGACCAGTTAGATGTCATTTTGTGGTACCTTTCTTGAATTTAGGGCTTATCTTTTGCAAAAGACCAACAAGTGTTGTTGCCTCAAAAGCAGATTTGTTAGGCCTTGGATCAAGTACATTCCCAAGGCTGGAGTTAACGTAGAAAGCTTTCGTTGTTCCAGTAATACAGTATTTGTTTCCTTCCAAAGTTACCATGTCCAAATAAATCAAGTCTCCAGAAAGCCTACATGCAGCAAAAACAAACTCAGTAATTTGCATGGGACTTCTGTAGGAAATAAAATTCATAATGTCAAATCTTGAGAGCAAGTGAAATTCATAATATTCGATGTGCTCTGGTAGTGTGACAATGCTTCAGAATTTGGACAACCTTCTGTAGCTTGGAGGAGGATTCAATGATGAGAAAACAATACTTTCCACGCATTTAATCTCTTTAGAAGATGACGACAAAAGGTTAATTAGGGAACCAGAACCAACATCCATAAAACCCAAATTATCAAGTTCGGGCACCTCAGCTTTCGCAACATCTATATTTAGAAAAAAATAGTACACAAATAAGAATTAATAAAAAGAAGAAAAAAAAGAAACCAACACAAATAAAGGCCGAACAGATAAAAGGAGGACCTGATTTTCCATATGCATTTTTGCCTATCTCATGTTGTAGAGCAAGAGTGGTGGATAAAGAGGAGTGCAGAGTCGAAAGAGAAATCAATTCTCTAGTTCGATGAACATGTGCTCTGACAGATCGATCATCATATAATGCTGCAAGGAACAGATTTAAGTTAGAACCCAGGAGCAAGTAACAACTGAAGAAATGCATGGCAAATGCGTGCCGTGAAAAAACTATTTGCAGGATTTTCCACAGCAGGTGATGTACTATCTCATGCAGCAAACTTTACCATGCATAAATTAAGCATACTTGTAAGCAACCCTTGTCTTGTTGATGAAAGGTAATGATAATAATCAGTGAGTTCAAATGCCAGTGTTAACTTTTTGTGCTTGAGCATGTGCAAGACAAAACCAGGTATTATTAATGAGATTACCAGGAACCATCTCCAAAAAACAGCTCCCACTAGTAATATCAGCCACTTCACATATTTCATTATAATCTTCTAGATGCTGAACAGAACCATCCTTTGTATGCAAAAGCAAATCATAGCAAGTACAGAAACATGTCTCAGGAGCATCGAGAAGAAATTGCCTCACATCCATCACAGAATCTCCTGGACTTAACTACAAACACCGATGAATTTTGAGATAAGTAGATTCAAACAATAATATAACGTCAGTCGAAGAAAGATAAAATATATATAGATATGATTAAAAAACAGTAGTCATTAACTTCTGAAGCAATTGTGAATATGGAGGAAATAAGTTAAACTGCTACATTCTACATATCTAGTTTCAAACTAAAAAAGTACACAGCTTACTTGCAGCTCAAGCTTCTCGCCTCCTTGTGTTTTAACAGAAACGGGATAAAGATGAACTTCAGCTGCAATAGAATGAAACAGCAATCATTAAGTCTGTTATAAATTGAATGCATGAATAAAGTGTGGCCTAATTTGTGACAATGTGTGACTGTGTATGTGCATGAGCAGACTTTTGCAAAGAGCCAAGTGGCATAAAAAATATTCAAGTTACATAACGGTAGAATTAAGCGAAAAATATACACATAAGAAGGCCTCCAGAAAACGGAAGGATTTTTCTTGGGGTAATGCAATAGTCCCCAGATTCTGTTAAGGGAATCAACTCCGAGTCATAAAAAAATACACTGCAAAAACTTTCCTTATTATTATTTGATAAAGTTATACAAGAAAAGATTCAAAACAGCTCCTTCGAATAAAAAGTGGTGCAGCTTTGCTGTCCTAAAAATGGACTGAATTTGTCATTATTACAATTAGCACAAAAAATCGGAGCATCTTGAACATTACCTTGTTTTGATGGATGCTGGTGGGACGCAATTCCTTTATCCTTTACCTCGGACTTCAGTTCAGTTGATTCATTTGAGCTTGCATCACCATTAGCATGTGTGTCCCTTGGACTATCATTCGAGGGGGGGTTGGAAGAAGGGGGCTCAGCTGACCCTTTGCGATTCCTCCCCCTATTCGACTTTCCGGCCATCTCTACCCTTGCGTCAAGAAATACACATTAAATTATGTAACAAGCACATGTTTCTGATAAAATGAAAGGATTATCAAATTTCTGAAAGCAAGCTCCTCGTTTCACGCTTTGATGGTGAAACCACCTTTAATGAGCATCAAAACAAAACACAGCCAACCGAACATAAAGGTCAAGCTTGAAACAGGACACTCCATTAGTTTAATTTCGTCACTTCCCAACAAGGAATGCGCATTGAACCAGAAAAAAAGTTGGCAAAACCTCAATTCCCATATTTAGGACAAGTAAAATCATAAAGAGAAGCTTAAAAAACATTTACAAAATCTTCGAGTCCTTGACCACATCGGCTAAACGCATACCCGTCGGAAAAACCCATTAATTAAACCATTCAAATGTGAACAAAAAATGTTGAAAAGCCCATTAATTAAACCATCCAAATGTGAACAAAAAATGGTGATAAACAACCAGGTCACTGAATAGCATTAGCTTATCTTAGACACACATCTCACAAAAGCTAGCCTCCGAAAAACAAACCCTCGTACATACATGTATTAAGCGAGCATGAAATGAAAATCAGAATCTGTCAAAAAATGATAGCAAAATAATACCAATTAAAATCGCAGCTCGATCGTCTGAGTAGCAGCCGGGCGTGGTTCCCCGGTTTGTTTATGTGCAATGATTTGTGGGGTTTGCGGGGCTGCTGAGGTTTTAAGTTAGGAGAGTAGGTAAAGAGGAGAGAATGGCTGAGAGACGGCGGATTCTTGACCAATTTTATATTACTCCATGATTTATAAATACTCACACATTTTTTTTTTTCTTTTTTCTGAAAAAAAGGATCAAATATTTATTTAAAGTGGTAAGTAAATTCATATTACTTGATTTCTCACTTTTCCATGACAAATTTGAAATAAATCATTATGGCATTTGCGTATATAGTTTTGTTTTTTCCCTTAAAAATGATTTTTTTTATTTTATTTTTGTTGTAAATAAATCATTTGAACTAACATAACCTAAAAGGATTCTGGCATTTAAAATGATGAGTAAATTTTATTCGTGAGACGAAATAACCTATATATATTTATAAAAAATATAATATTATTTTTGAATGATCCAAATAAAATTTTTATCTTGTAAAATTAATCTGTAAGATCGTTTTATAATTAATTTTTTTTTTATGTGATACGATATTGTTTGAAATGAGCCATGTAATCGGTCAGAAAGATTTTGGACCTTTTTGAGGATGCCTTTTCTATGCATGATGATTGTTGTTTATGTATATATACTATTATATTAAGGCACAAATTTGTGTGAGACGGTTTTACGGGTCAAATTTTGTGAGACGGATCTTTATTTAGGTAATACATGAAATAATATTGCTTTTTATGCTAAGAGTACTACTTTTTATGGTGAATATGGGTAGGGTTGACCCGTCTCACCGATTGAGATCCGTGAGACGGTCTCACATAAAACCTATTCAAATATTAAGTATGAGCCCTCAATAATAACCGTTCTATGAGGACATCAACTTTTTTTCCTATTTTACCTTTTTAAATTTTTTATATTTACTATTTTATTATAGTTGAGCCCCTAATAATAATCGCTCTATGAGGACGGACACCAACTTTTTTTTCCTATTTTACCCTTTCTCATTTTTTGTATTATATTTTTTCTTAACAAATAATATTATATTCACCGTCATAAAGAAACTGCTCACGTGAAAAATAATATTATTTCTTCTCCAAACTAGCCACCGTGAAAAATAAACTCTCTTCTTTATGTTGTGACGTCATTATTTTATAATATCATAAATATTTAATATATTAGTCACATGTATTCAGGACACACGTAACGCATGTGTCACAGTTACTAGTTCGAATAAAGTTCGTGTCTTGTTAATGATATTTTCTTAAAAAATAGGCATTATTTAAATTAAGTCAGTCAAATATATGATTTTATCTTGAAACAACTGCTAAACTTCCTTTTACTATTTAAAATTAATTGGCATGACGTTTTTTCTCATATAAATAAAATATGAAAAAATATATATTTTAAAAATTAACAGAAATTCTTTAAAATTTTCGATAACATAAACTAGATCAAGTATTTAATTAAATAATCTAAGGTTATCATTTTATCAATACAAATACAAACATAACAAGTCTTCAAACTAAATAAAGAGTAGGTGTCTTGTGAGACGGTCTCATAAATTTTTATCTGTGAGACATGTAAACCCTACTGATATTCACAATAAAAAGTAATACTTTTTCATGAATGACCCAAATAAAAGATCTGTCTCACAAAATACGATCAGTGAGACTGTCACATACAAGTTTTTACCCTAAAAAACTTATTAACTCGTTCATAAATTTCTCACACACAATTGTGCTTCAAAATAAAATCTAATATCCTGTATTAAATTCAGATAATATTGACATAATAAATATAAGGTATTAGTATAAAAAATTTTGTTTCTTTATAATTACGAAGACTGGTATTAAAATAAAAATATAAATCATTAAGCACAATCCAGGAAGTCTCTCTCTATCCTACGTGGCCAATAATCATTTGATGCTTGACCAATCACTTGGATCAACTAACAAAAGTCCTCCATCTCTTCAAATTAAAACCGTCCGATCACATATATAATCAACGGCCTACCGTCCTCTTCCTAACCTCCAAATTCAAATACCCACCTAAAATTTTCACTCCTCCCGCTCGTTCACCTTCTTTATAAACACGGATCCATTCCATCCCTCAAATTACTCAACGACTTTGCAAGAAATCACTTTGATCTTACCTGTTTCAACCTTTGAAATGGCTCGTACCAAGCAGACTGCTCGCAAGTCAACAGGAGGTAAGGCTCCGAGGAAGCAGCTTGCCACCAAGGCCGCCAGGAAGTCTGCCCCTGCCACAGGCGGAGTCAAGAAGCCCCACCGTTTCCGGCCCGGAACGGTGGCTTTGCGTGAGATCCGTAAGTACCAGAAATCCACCGAGCTTCTGATTCGCAAGCTTCCCTTCCAGAGACTTGTTCGAGAAATTGCGCAGGATTTCAAGACTGATCTGAGGTTCCAGAGCTCCGCCGTGGCCGCGCTTCAAGAGGCTGCTGAAGCGTATCTGGTGGGTCTGTTTGAGGATACTAACCTCTGCGCCATTCATGCTAAGAGAGTTACTATAATGCCTAAGGATATCCAGCTTGCTAGAAGAATCAGGGGTGAACGAGCTTAGAATGAGTCTTTCTGTTACGGTTTCCTGTTTTGTTTCAGGCTTACGATGTTTGTTCGTAGTGGGTGTGATATCAGGATTAGCTTTTAGCCTTAAAACCTCTGGTTTTGGTGTAATGATATTTCAGTGTAATGAAATTTGAATGGTATTTGGTTATAAATGATCTGGGTATTGTTTCTTTTTGCGAATCTTTATTATCTCGCTTCCGATTTGTTAATCCAAACCTTCAGGTTAAATTGATGAATATTATTTCTTCGTCTGTTGCGATACATTTTGAAATGGTGGTTGCTGATTAGTACTTTAAAGGAAAGATTTGTTAGAGAATAATATATGACGTGAAGTTAAGAAAATTTTACGCCTTATGTTGATCTGAAACAATTAATTCTTTTAAGATCTTTCTGATTGTTGATATACTGTTCTAAACTGTGCTTGGATAGAATTTACAGTAGCAAATGTTAGGCCTAACAATGGCAGTTGGAGTAACACTGAATGAACTGGGCAATTGACGATTTGACGCTAACAGCGCACCTGGTAAATAACAGAATACATAATTCAAGAATTGCTATATCAAATCCTTTATCCGAGCTAGTAAGCTTCTCCATGTTGGACTGTAAATCTAGTTTGTAAAAATCAATCGAAAATATGTAGATATCTCACTGGAAAAGGTGGTGATTTTGCATATGCTCTTGTTAGATTCAAGTTTTGATTTTTCATCTGATCATGGATAATTGTTGGTGATTCAGAATCTGCAGATTCTAATTCAAACCTGAGGTTGGATTGGATTCCCAAGTAGAAAGAAGTCTCAAATTGTAGCCTATGAGACTACCAGTTTTTTGGATTTGATCAACTTCTGATCACAAGGCCTATAGTTTCAGTCTTTGGCTTATAATGTGAAGGAGACTAAGCTCCAGCCAGTGTTGAATATCCAACTGAGAGCTGGGATTATTGTATTCTCAGGAGTCAGGACCATTGCGCTTCACATGAATTTTATCTGAGGATTCATTGATTTCGACCTTCATTAGGTGTTCTGCCTATGGGTATAGCAACTTAGACAAAAGTTTCAAGTTTACATTTGGATGGAATAAAAATACTGCATTTCAATTCCTCAGTTATTAGAGTCATTCAATTCTTCCAAGTTCCAAATCCATGAAATAGTTCAATTCAAACATAACCAAAAGGATGTCTAAATACTAAATAGTTTACCGTCGTTTCAATGTGCCTATTCGATCAAAATTCTTGTTTTACCAACTGTTTTATGTTCAAGGTGCAAATCTGTATTTCAAGTACTTGATATAATGATATTGCATTTTAATGACCACGTTATTTTCCCTTTTGTATATCTCGAATAATCGATTAACCTTTTGAATTAGTTGATGTTTTAATTTTTGTTGTTGTTTAGTTTATCAGGAATCTTGACACTTTAAAAAGCATGAAACATATATTTCATCAAAAAATTGTCGTTCTTGATACACTTGGTATCAAGACGATTCTTATTATGTTTTTCCCCTATGGTTTTGAAGGAAATTTTACCTTAGTGACAATGGTTAAGGGAGAAATACCAAGAAATGACATGGCCCGATTCTATACATGTATTGGACATGAATCAACTGTAACATAGAGTTAGATAAGAAGCACCAAACATGCATTTATTCTAAATCAACACACTATAAAATCCAAACACTCCCCACATCCAATTTCCACACCAAGAAACCACAACACTTTTTAGCAACATCCCATTCCAAAAACCAACAAAAATGAACCTTTCCTTCTCCAAAACTCTCCCCTTTTTTATGCTTGTAATGCTGATAACATGCCAAGTTCAAGAGAGCAAGGCGCATCCGTGTGGTGGCACGTTTTTTTCGGCTCTCATTCAGCTCATTCCTTGCAGGGGAGCAGTGAATCCATTCAGCCCCATTCCACCAAATGAGGCTTGCTGTGCTTCAGTCAAGGCACTCGGTCAGCCTTGCTTGTGCATACTTGTAAATGGTCCCCCGATCTCGGGAGTCGACCGTGAACTCGCCAAGCAGCTGCCTGAGAAGTGCATTGCAAACTTTGAACCATGTATATATAATATAATTTACTTTATACCCCAACCTCTATCTTTTTATAAACGATAATGTTAGTAATCTGTGCCGATTTGAATGTTTTGCTGTGCAGGTGAAATTGCAAAATGAGAAGGTTAAAGCGTAGGGAGAAGAAGTGCATGAATAAGTGTGTGGCCTTATGAAGTTCTTTGGCCATTCGTCAGTATATTAGTTTCCAATGGAATCGTAGTAGTCTGATATTTGATGCTTATGTTTTCCAGTTTTTTAGCGTCGTTTTTATCATTCCAGTTTAATATATTGTAATTGCAACGATTATAAATTGAAGTTGAGAATTTTATGATTCTTCGATTCAATTAACGTTCGATATAACAATACAATTCACAAGTAAAATAAAAAAAATATTTCGAGAATATTCTTTTTGGGGTAAGATTTGAAGTAAATGAGTTGAAGATGAATGCTGTATTTGGTGCAGACATCCCACTATTTTTCAATATAAAATTTACACTAAAATAGATTTTGTGATTGGAGATGCATGTGAAATTATGATTGGTCTGGTATTCAAGTGCAACCTCAAATTTGTCTAGGATTTTGAGATATTAAAGATATATATTTTAGTATTATTTGGAGTCAAAATTCATATGTATTCAAGTTCAAGACTTTAAAAAGTATATTTATATGAGTTTATTTTCTTTAAAAAATGTTGCAATATATAATTAACTTATTTTTTTTAATGAACAATAAAAAGTTAATTTTTTTTAAAAAAAATTAACCGATCACTCGTGCACATTTCTCATAACTGCATAAATATTTTACATGATCTTTTAAATAAGTTTGATCCAATCATAAAAAAATTATTTCTATTTATGTGAAATAACTTTCTAGAAAGAATAAATTATTCTAATATTAATTTTTTTCATTCAAATTTTTTTAAAAATTATTTTAATAAACGATACATTGAAATAACTATATTTTAACTACTAATATATATTTAAAAATAATTTTTTAAAAAATTATTTTTTGAATGATTATATTTTTTAAAAAATGGTATACTTGTTTTCTGCCGAATGATTGAAAAGGAAGAAATGGAACTCATCGTTTACTGCAGTGGGATAACAGACAAGAAGAGCGGCTGCTTCCTTGCGCTTGAAAATGGAAGCCGCGGGCTTCAGAGCCTTAAGCGCCCTAAGTTCCTCCTCCACTTTCCGACCTCATCCTTTGCTCCACTCCCTATTTTCATCGGCCCGGAAATTCCCCTCATCCATTTCCTCTTCACGCTTCTCTCAGCTTAGCTTTTCGTGTATGCTCGACTGTATATATTTTGCCTCCGTTTTCACTTCGTATATAAATTTGCGTAGTTGAAATTGGTAGTAGTGTAGGTGGTCGATTTATTGACCTTCTATGTTGTCTTAGTTGGTTATTTCTGGCGGAAAATGCAGCGAAGAGGTTTCAAGTGAAGGCGTTGCGTGATGGGGTTGGTAGGGTCGCGGTTGAATCTGTGGAAAACAAATTTCTTCAAGTCGTACTTGTGTCGCCACAGGTATAACGGATTTATTTGGGTGCTAAACTGCTTATGATGGCGATGACTTTTTTTTTTTTTTTGGAAAATAATAAGAATAACTTAATGGTGGTGTCCAGTCTGCGAAGCTGTTCCGGCATGGCGAAGTTTGCTAAAAAAACATCTAAAAACTTCATGTTTAATGTCATGCGTTTCACCGCAAATCTTATGGAAGCCGCCATCACCTCTGCTACTGAAAATTTGATCCCCGTTGTATGTTCATGCTATTAAATAGCTGTTTTATCCCTACAGTGCGTGTGAAATTAACAATGGGGAGCTAGTTAAGGGTACTTAAAATATTTTAGAGGGGAAAATTGATCTTTCTTTTTGGCTCAAGGTATTATGCAATGCAAGTATGCAACCTTACCTTGTTGTGTCACCCTCGCAGAGTCATCATGTAGATTCTTTCTAGTGATTGATTAACCTTCCGTGTGCATTTGATGAATTAACGGCGATTGATGAGAATATAAGGTTGTATAACTCTGAGTTGATTGGGGGGTTCAGAGAATTAGTCCAAGAATCCAAGTATAAAGTTAATGAAAAAGAGTTTTACAATTAATGTTGTTAATGAGTTTCCTACTGTTGCATGTTTCCCAAGATGCTGATCAATTTAAGAACTTGAAAAGTTAGCTATTTTTTACTATGATGTTTCTTGGGAGATGATGAATGACTTGAATATAACGGAAACAAGTTGACCAAGCATTATCACTTGTTGCTCATATTAGCGATAAAAGGGAAGGAGAAGGATGAAATTATGCAGTTTTCATTACTACAATTAAAAAACCTATAGCATGTTCACACTTGAAAAGAAAAGGTGACTACTTCCCCTGAAGGTGAAATTAATTTAACAATGTATGATGAGATGTGGTCAATGATGTGTGGGTACTTAAAAATGGCTCTTACTTTTACTGTGATTGATATTCTCTTTGGATAGGATATGGTATCTTGTTGTTCTTAATTCATTTTAGTAATCACTGTAGTTGAATCCATGTGTTGATTTTTTTTCTCTCATATAGTAAAAACTATATTTAGATCCAGTTATGACATTGTATTGTTCACTATGAAATTAATTTTGGTAGCTGTAAATCACTGAAGTCCACGTTTTTCCTCCTTGTTCGACCTTTTTGATGGGTCTCCTTGTTCGACCTTTTTTATTTCAATTTGTTTCAGATGGAAAAATTCAGCAAGGAACTAACCTATGAGAAACTAGAACAGTACATAACACTGTTGCAGTGGAATCTGTAGTTGATCTACCTGCTTTCTTAAATTCCAACCTGTTATCCCCAGGCTGGCTCTTAGATTTCTCTTATCCTTGACAGATTCCTGGAAATACTGGATGTATTGCCAGAACTTGTGCTGCATCAGCTGTCAAGTTGCACTTAGTTGAGGTAAATGATGGCAACTTTTTTTTATAATTTTTGAGTTGAGTCTGTGGAAATTAATTGACTAACAAATTAGATATATTTCTTTTGACTCTTTACTTAGACTTGCTACCAAGCTTATTTCAGCCATTTTTCCTGCTTCAGCCACTGGGGTTTCAGGTTGATGATGCAAAGTTGAAGCGTGCTGGACTTGATTACTGGCCGTATCCTTTGTTACACTAAACCGACTGCTTGAAATTTTATTAGTGATCAAATTACGTATGATTTATCTTAAAATGCCACCACCAAGAACCATATCTCCAAATTCGAGTTTGTATCCTTGAGAATAAATATTTTCATTGTCAGCTAGTAGCATTGAATTATCATAAAATACTTGCTTATTTTCAAAAAAATTATAGCTTGTAAATGACAAATATATTTCAATCAATTAACCATCCACGTCAGATTTGTTGTAGTTAAAGTGCACTCTTCATGGTCAGAGTTTTATGAATACTTCAAGCAAGAGGTTTCTTATTTTCATTCTCAACATGATTCGAGTTAAAGCGTTATTTCTCTTATATTTGGACTTATATTTGGACAACTTTGTTCTTGATTATGCAGGATGGAGAAAAGAGGTTGCTAGCATTCACCAAGAGAGGGACATATATTCACTCAGTAAGTCTAATATGAGTTGCCTAGCTTCTGGAATTGTTCTGCTTGTGAAAAGATTTAATCAGGAGTTACTACTTACTAGGTCTTATGTGGTGTTCGGTAAAAAAAAAAAGGGATGGGCATGGAATTAACAAAAGTGAGTGCATCCCCAGTTATCATCAGTTCTTGTAAGTGGTCGTTCCATAGGGATTCTCTATTTACAGAACATGATATTAGCAATTCCTTCATCGCCTCCTTGTTCAGCGGTTGCCAACTTCGTGCAAAGAAGTATATTTCTTACATTCCCTTACCCTTGATCATTTTGAGAAACCACTAATTTCTTTTGTATTTCTACTTTCTCCCCTGCAGCCCAAACAGTACCGACCTGCTCGAACTCTTTCCACATATTTTCCCCCTCTCCCCACTTTTCATAATTAATCCACCCTCGTACTTCTCTCCACCTAAATTTTTTGCCATTACCTTATTGTCCTCTAGGTATATATGCAATTATTACAAATTTAACAACCACCTTGACAATTATCATTTGTCCAATCTATGAGTTTTGCTGGTAACTTGAAGTTCATAAACATGTTCATGATATCCGCTTAGAAAACATTTTTACGTAATCATAACATTGTAAAATTAAGGTTGTTCGCTATGCTAAAATTATAGCATGTTGGTAATAGTGTTAGTTAAATATTTCAGAACCGTATAACAATCTAAGCAACGCATTTGATTGCTAGACCGCATAGCCTCAAGGAAAGCATTAAATTCATGTGTAATGCTAATAACGTTTATTTCTATTTATCTTGTAAAATATTAAGATGTTTAAAAATTAAGGAGTTTATTTTTATTATTAAGTTTCGCCATCACATGAAACAATATTGATCAGAAAAGGGACTCTGAATTTGTGATCAGGTATTTATTCAAGAAAATCTTTTTTTTTTTTGAGCTGATAATTGGCTGTTTATAACCATTTTCTTGAATCCTCCTGTATGCAGGACTTTTCCTATAGAAAGGGTGATTGGCTTGTATTCGGCTCGGAAACAAGCGGTTTGCCTCCAGAAGCACTGCTCGATTGTAAAAGCGAATCACTCGGTGGAGGCACCATTCGGATTCCGATGGTTGAAACGTATGTTAGATGTCTGAATTTGTCGGTCAGTGTCGGCATTGCGTTATATGAAGCGTCTAGGCAGCTAAACTACGAGCATATGCAGAATTCGTCCGAACCATGTATTGATAGCATAGAGACACCATTTCTAACCGAAGATATTTTTGCTTAAGTTGCAGAGCAGCAAATATTTTGACTGCTAGCTCAATATTTATTATGCATCAAGGGACTATTTGTTAAATAACATCAACTTCAACTATTCAAATTGCCGCTGGCTCCTCTCTGTAACATTTGATACATTTTTCACACAAAATCAAATTATCAGCATTGAAGGGTGATCTTACTTCAAACACAGCGTTTTTATAATTATCTAAGTTGCAAGTATCGCCAATCTTCCGATTTCTATCAAATTTGATTCAAATAATGTTGGCATTTTCGAATGGATGAACTTAACTTTGATTACTACACCGACATGATCTGGTAACTCAGGAATCTTAATAATTAGCTTACGTTTGGGGCCAGACATTCACGTTATACATACAGAAGTTATGTCTCTATCCTGACAATGCAAGCCCACGTTCATCGGCTCTTCTTGGGACCCATTCTAAATCTCTGTATGCGGTGTCTGTGCTATATAATTATCTATTTCCTACGCTGGAACAGCTCGAGATTAAAAAATTGTGGAGCCAATGAGAAACAGCCTTTTGAGTTTATTGAGTGGGACTCTCACGTGCTGATCCACTATTTGTCATCAGGTTTGTCGATAGGTTTCGAGTTTGAGACTTAACTATAACAGAAAAAAGGACTCGTGTGTTTGAGTGACAAAATAAGTATTTCGAAAAAAAGTTTACTTTTTACAATTAACAAAAACATTCTATTCTCTTATTGAATTATAGAAAAAAAGTAGCAGAAAAACAATAATTATGTTCTAACTTTTGAAACAGATCAAAATAGACTCGATCATCCACGAAGCTAAAACCTCGAAAAGAAAGTCGTGAAAAAACAGAAAATATGGTTATTATCAAATTAATATTGATGATATAACAATCTGTGGTTGAATACTAGTAGGCTAACATGTTGAAGAAACTAGTATGTAGGTAACAAATTGAAATACTCTTTAAAGTTTTTGTTTTTAACTTTAGTAGCAATTAAGTGAACCAACGAGTTGGTTTATTCATAAGAATAGTAACAATATGAAATAAAATTAATATTTTTTTGCAGTTTTTAAATAAAGAGAGAAAGAATTCAATCCATTATAACTAATAGAATTACTGCGAATGCAATAAAAGCAATAGAGAAAATATGGTAAACTGCGTTAGTTAGTCACATGCTTTGTTACAACCTATTTATTTCAAACCAACCACCCTCATTCATCGTGGCAAGGATTTTTATTTTTAAAAAACTTGTTTTATTTACACAAAAAGTCACTGACATTGTTTGATGATATAATTTTGTCATACGAATCTCTGACCTGATTTAACAGATGAAAATGTATTATTTTTATTTGTGAATATATATCAGGTCGATCTGTGTAACGAATATAAATCTATGAGACTCTGACCTGATTTAACAGATGGAAATGTATTATTTTTATTTGTAAATATATATCGGGTCGATCTGTGTAACGAATATAAATCTACGAGATTATATCAGAAAAAAAAACTACTCGTTTATTTAGTGAATCATAATAACAATAACAACACATTTAAATTCAACTGATTGATTTCATGTTTTATTAGAACATTAATGTTTAAATGTGCGATTGTTGAGCTAAAAAAAATATGCGATTGTTTTGGTAATTTCAGCTTGTTTTGCTAGGTTGTCCCCCTGGCCACTTATATAACGTTTGCAAATCCATCTTATCTTGCCGATGTTTTCACAAGTTCACCGAGATCACACGTACAATCTACATAGATACAAGTCCAGAAAAATGAAGCTGCCCAGAGAGTTCTTGGTCACCACATTGGCGATCCTGTTGGCCATTAGTGCCGCCGTGAACGCCTGCTCGCCTTCGGATCGGGCAGCCTTGCTTGAATTCAAGTCGCAACTCAACGAGCCTTACATTGGTGTCTTCAAAACATGGTCCGGCGCCGACTGCTGCACCAACTGGTACGGCGTCAGCTGCGACCAGGAAACCGGACGGGTGGCCGACATTGTCCTTCGTGGAGAGTCCGAGGACCAGGTTATCCAGAAAAGCGGTCGCTCTGGATACATGACGGGTTCGATCTCCCCCTCCCTCTGCCAGCTCGATAGCCTCACCACCTTAGTCATCGCAGACTGGAAGGCCATCTCTGGCGAGATTCCAGCCTGCCTCACTTCTCTTCCGCACCTCCGGATTCTCGACCTTATCGGGAACAAAATCTCCGGCCATATTCCGACGGATATTGGGCGGCTGAACCGACTTAAAGTGTTGAATTTAGCTGACAACCAAATCTCCGGTTCCATCCCAGCTTCCATTGTGAACCTCAACGAGATGATGCATCTTGACCTCAGCAACAATCAAATGTCCGGCGTTATCCCACAAGATATCGGACAATTGTCCATGATGAGCCGGGCTTTACTCAGCCGGAACCAGCTCACCGGTTCAGTCCCAAGTTCATTTGCCAATATTCACCGGCTGGCAGATTTGGATTTGTCATCCAATCGGCTAACCGGTTCCATCCCAGCTCAGCTGGGTTCAATGAGGGTTCTATCAACCTTAAATTTAGACAACAATCAACTCTCCGGGCAAATACCAACAAGCCTGCTTAGCAGTTCTGGTCTAAACATTTTGTATTTGAGCCGGAATTCGTTAGAAGGGAACTTGCCCGATGTCTTCAGCACAAAAACTTACTTAACGGCCCTGGATTTATCATTCAACAACCTGAGAGGTTCAATTCCAAGATCACTATCTTCGGCTAGGTACATAGGTCATTTGGATTTGAGCCACAACCACCTCTGCGGCCCGATTCCTACAGGGTTGCCGTTCGATCATCTGGAGGCCTCGTCCTTCGCCAACAACGATTGCTTATGCGGTTCTCCCTTGCGTACTTGTTAAATTTCCGATTCGTAATTTCAAAATATATTTGATAATTTTAAATGTGTGGTTGTAAACATACATATAGTATGAGTTGTGTTTTTATCTAAAAATGTGATCTTGATTATTCTCAAGTAAAGGAATTGTACAAGCTTTCACATGAAAATGTGTCATTTCTTTCAACGACAGATCATATATACAAAGCACACATTTTCATACCCTATTTTTGGCATCGGTATGAAATGATCACCTCTTATCATTACACGATGCGGGCTTGTTTTCTTGGAAAAAAGAGAGGCTAAATCCAGTATGCAACGTCTAGTAAAATGAAATCATCCGTTAGATCCTTACTTTGTGATTACAAATATTTGATGCCACAATTTAATACTTGAAAAAAAAAAACAAACAACTTTATTTTTCTTAAAATCTCGATACAACTGCAATAGTAATTGTATTTCTCACCTAAATACAGCAATTTTAGTGTTTTTTTTCCTTCCATACGCATGCAGATTCATTAAACAAACAAATGTTGGAAGGGGAACATAAGCATCAAATAATGGCAGAATTTATTTAGGAGGAGACAGGTTCAGAAACAGATGCATGTTCCATCCCACGTGACTTGCTTTTGAGATGAACATGAATCTTGGGTACCACCACACCAAATCCCCAACACCTAACATTACATTTACTTTCTAATGCTTGAACTCCACTTGGTGAGACAAGTTCATCATGCTCAAGTTAGTGAGAGTTTGCATGTGAACCAATCAAACGAATGTGTGTTAAAACTCATGATCAGAGCGCGTGGACTAAATTTTACTTCAGATCGAAATAAAATGTTAATAAATCTCAAATCAGTTTGATAACATTTATATGAGTTACATACTGTGAACTTAGACAATCAGTCTCATTGAGCTAGCTATTAGTTTAAGTTAGATTTAAGCCTCAATCTTAATATGATATCAGCTATTTGTTTAAGGTAGATTCAAGCCTCAATCTTAACATGATATCAAAATTAAGGTCTACCATTACATGTTTGATTGCTTTGAATTAGGACCACTCATTAGCGTTTCACGCTCTAGTTATTCATTTCTCAACGTGAGTTATTTTAACCTTTATTAATTTTTGAAAGAAAAATGTATGATTCCATTACAATTGCAAAATATCAAAAGTTGGAACACGTCCGAAAACTCAAAATCTAAGTGAGGTCAAGATCTCTGCCATATGATTAATTTTCGTTAATCTAGAAGACCTTATTATTTATTTTTTTAACCTTTTCTAGGGAAAGTCTCAAATTCCAGACCAGCAAGATCATGCATTTCCAAGACAGACTGTAGTGTTCTAGTTTTACTATTAATCACATGCATTCACCTTCATGTTGATTTTTGAAGTACGAGTCCAAGCTAAAATTTCCAAAGTCTCATAAATCAAACATCAATCCAATATCATAGTGATGGTAAGAAGATCTTTCACTAATACATTCTCGACAATAAATCTCAATTTCATTCGGTACCATTTCTAAGAATATAAACCACTACCACAGCAAAAAGTAATAGGAAAAACCATAGCTGTTATCACACCTAGACGATTTCCAAATAAATGAGAACTTTTTCCGTAAACAAACATTTCAAGTAATAATTAAAAAACGTATGTTATGACGTCTGACATTAAATAAAGGGCGTATCTTGACACGACAAACTTTTTAAAGAACATCAAAATTTCAGCAAATGCTAGAATGGAAAAGTTCATTCCTCTGCAATGACAACGGTGCCCAAACCCTTCAACCCCCCTTCAGGAATTTCAGCAACAGTCACCAACGAGTAAAGCTCCTCTTTAGCATCTTCATCATCATTTCTCTTCCGTGCAATGCGGACACGGATTCTCCTAGGCACACTACGTATTCCACGACTCCAAATGTGTTTGTTCAACTTCACATCAACTCTGACATCAGTGGTTCCCATGGCCTTCTGGGCAAACTTTCTTATTTCTTTGATAGCAGTAGGAGCCTTCTTCTTAAAGGTGCTAAACTCATGAATAGATACCCAGGTCATTAATTTGTACTAAGGCAACACAGAGTACAATCAAATACTCATATTCACACAAAGGTAAAACGCAAGACCAGCAATGTTAAATGTTTCTCGACCCACACTACATATACATGCCATCAAGTACTAAACAACCTTATGATATGAACCTAGTAATTGCTTGGTAAATAGATGTGCATCCTTAGATCATATCTCAATCGCATTTTTTTAACAATAAATTCATGATACATACCAACCTCATGCTGATATACTTTTGAATGTAAAAGGAAATTCTCACAATAAGCATTCAGTCTCTAAAATTTATAAATAATAAAATAGTAAAATATTACCTCAAACTGACTATCGTACAACACACATCATGTAAAAAGTTTATGAGATCACTAGATGCACAAAACTTCAACAAATTGTTTCATGCAGTGTCAGACACCCTTTGGGCTCGGACACTACTCAGTCACCTGTCTAGCTAGATGATCACCTACAGCAACTGCACAACGTCACCAGGACTACAGCTAATATCATTAATTCTTCACAAATGCTGTTCACGAATAATCAAATGCTACCGTTTCCATTCTTGAATTTTAATACTGACGATCTAAATATCTAATCTTTATAATCAAAACATGGACAGAAAGAGAGTAATCGTACCATCCATGGAGACGTTTGTGCAGATTAATGGTGTACTCTCTTTCGACGACCTCCTCTTTTCTGGCCTTACTGCCCTTCTCCACCATTGTTGCTGCCGATTCTGCTAACAAATGCACCGCCTTCTACTTCCCTGGAGCAGGAGACAAACCCTAGATCATTACGACCGAGGCTGATATAGTTCTGGCCTTTTACTTTGGCATGCTGGGCCTATTATTTCAGGGCCCAGTCTTTCTAGATTTTGAGGCCCAATTTAGATGCATATTTGGATCAAATCTTATCGAAGTTTCCCATCGATTCTGATTTTAATTTTTTTTTAAATACAAGTTAAAGAACGCTTATTTTATATGTATATACAATTTATATTTTTTTAAAAACAAATATTTTAATTATAAAATGATTTTATTAATTAATAATTTAAAATTTTATGAATGAAACCACATTTGCGAGAAAAATTCAAATAATTAATGGAAAATAATGGAAAAAGAGATGGAATAATTTAAGAATGAACTATATGATATTTTTTATGTATGAATAACTAAATTTAAATAATTGATCAATTTTATTGCCATATAATTTAATAATTTAAAGTATATTAAAAATGTGAATTGATAATAGTGTACAAAATTAAAAATTTACCAGTTTGAGGTAAATTAGTAAATCTATAATTTATTAAGGGCATTGATATATACATAAATTTATTTAAACAAAAAGGTAAGGATGAATGTGCAAAGAAATAGAATGCTTGGGGGTTTCAATAAATACGACAAATTGAATAGATGAAGCTTACGGAAGGGGAAAAAACGGCAAGTTTTGGAGATTAGGGCGCAGTTCTGTACATTCCACTGTTTCACTTGGATATCAAGATTCGTAAGCTTACGTTTAGCTCCGGTTAAGCTGCACTGCGCATTCAGAACATTTTACTTCAATTTAATCCTGTTTGTGTTCAATTTTCCGATGGTTGCAGGCTTATTCTTTTGAGGACAGAGGCTGTTGCTCATTTCGCTGCTCTCAGTTAGTCGATTTGCTGAGCATGGTACTGTCTTCGTCTTAATTCTCGTTTTAATCTCGTTGGTCTGTTTTGATATATAGTATTTGCACATGCGATCGAAGGTTTAGTTCCCTGATTGGAAGTTGTTATAGAAATATGTTATATATGGCTGTATTTCTTTGCTTCAGTCTGGCAGAAAAGAAACAGTTTTGGATTTAGCGAAATTTGTGGACAAAGGTGTTCAAGTCAAACTCACTGGTGGAAGACAAGGTCAGTTGTTTTTCTCCTTTTTTGCTCACTAGAGATTCAGAAAGTTTTTAGTTCTTGACCAATTCCAATAGACTTATTGGAGGGACTTTCAAATTCAGAGAAACCCTGGAATTAATAAAATCGAAAGCGCCAGAGTATATCTTCCCTGGGTCATCGATTCTCCCGAGAGTTCACAATTGCCGTGACTCGTTTAGGAATAACCAACTCTTGGGAAGATATATTTTACATCCCAGAGGGGTTTTACTATGGTTATAGGCTTAATGCTTTAATTCTGTAGCTACATCGCTGGCCTTTAAACATTATTCTCGAGTTTAAACCACCAAAGAATGTTTCTTTCCTTTTTTGGTGTGATTTTGCTATGACACCGCTCATAATCTTTTAGAGAAAATTAATGACATTTTTATATGTATATCTTTTAAAAAATCGAGGGAAAAAACGCCGAGTCAAACACGTCACACTAGGTTGTTAGATGTTTATTTTCAGAAACCCTATCTGTGATAATTGTTTTAGCTAGAGGTATATAGAACATATTGATTAATTAAATCGTTCAACTATATACAGTTATTGACCATCTTTTTACTTCCTTTTCGACTCCTTGCTAGGATTATTATTGTTCAACACGTCTGTTATCAGTCCAAATTCCCAAGTACTCCACATTAACAGGCATACCCTTGGGGTTTTCACAGGCAGTTCACTCTTCAATTTCGCTAGCATTTTCTTGCCATTAGGACAATAAATTTTCTTTGCTTTCTGCAAGCTATTCTTTTTTCTTGGAAAACATTCAGTATTTGTTTGAAAGAAATTCACATGCATGCGCTCGGCCTCATGGAATCTGGGACCAATGTTTCTGAAAACCAACAGCTCTATGAACCGTGATTCAATGTGTATGTGATTATTATTATTTTTAATCTTTGTGAATGAACTATAATTTTTCCTTAAAGAAGTTGTATGTGTGACTTTTGGTTTCAGTAACAGGAACTCTCAAAGGATATGACCAATTGCTGAATCTTGTCCTGGACGAAGCAGTAGAATTTCTGAGAGGTAATCTTCTGTGCTTTGTTGCACGTGTTAGCATGGGGATTATGGTCTCTGTATTTTCAATCATGTGGGCCTCTACATTAGCTTTCCACTAGATGAACGGTTGAAAGTCTTGCGTAAGGGAAGAAATTGTCTGGATACGTATATTGTTTAGTGCCACCTATGGTCATATTCATGCATATACAAACAGCCACACCTTGTTCTATTTTGGTGAACCAAAAGGATGATGCTACTTTTTATGATTTTGCTTTGTCATAAATCGATATAACACCTTTTTTAGTTCCTAGCTCCATAGCTGTCAGTGCCATTTGCTTTGTCAAAATATTAAGTGTTGTAGATTGCTTTTATATTTTCTTAAGTCGGAAATGATTGCTACTTATCGAGTCGTGAAGAAATGCATCACCCTGTCCGCTAAATATTGATCCTGGACCGCAGATCCTGATGATCCATTGAAGACCACTGATCAAACCAGGCGCCTTGGTTTAATAGTATGTTCTAGCATCTTATACACATTAATTTACACTACATATGAACTGAGGTTTCAGAATCCGCGCGTGGTCTTATTATCTTCTTTTGTTCAACCATTACAAGTTGTGATATTTTATAGGATGAAAAGTCGTGAAATGTGTATCTATTGAAAGACAAGTGACTACCTTCAGAAGTACCTAATATTAAATTAGATTTTGGATATGTTAGCTGCAGTTTAAAAACCTTCCAAAGTAACCTCGTCATACCTTGTTCTGTAAGATTAACTAACTGCACATATCAGTGGTGGACAGCATGTTGTGTTGGAAGAGCTCTAGTTTTTGTTTGTGACAAGGATAACAATTAGGCTCTATGCTCATATTACTCTTGCAACGAATGATCGGTGAACTTCAGGTTTGTCGAGGAACTGCTGTGATGCTTGTTTCACCCACAGATGGGACAGATGAAATCGCCAATCCATTTGTTCAGCCAGATGGTGCATAGACATTCTTTTACTCTGAACTTAGATCCTCATTTTCTGGGAAATTTGAAAGTCTTGTATGCATTGCTTCTAGCCATCGTTTTCCTTCAAAAGTCGCAGGAATATGTAGACAATGTTTGTCTTTTCGAAGAACTTCGATTATAGAGAAGCCAAAGATTATGTAATTTGCATGATTTTTCTACCGTTGTATTAATTTCTAGACCTATTTTCAATTAGGGGACGAATGAAGTTTGATGATATATTTTCCAGTTATGTGAGTCCCATCGAGTTTTTCATTCGGTTATGGTTTCGGGTGAAATATCAATGGATGGGATCTGTTAGATAAAGGGCAACTCTTTATTAAATATTGTGTTATTTATTTATGGGGTAATCAGGAAGCCACGTGATACAGAAAAAGAGTTTGAAGATATTTGGCAACATGTATAAGAACAGAAAAAAAAAACTAAAGTGTGATCAATCCAACTCACTAGATATCTATCGACATACCAAAATAATTTAATGAATCACGAAAATTTAATGTAGCACTAATGTTGTGTATACATTGCGTAGATTTTCAGAATAACGATAATCAAAACGACAATTAATTTTTAATTAAATATTTCACATATTTTCTTAACTCAAGAAAAATCAAATCAATCGAGAAATTCCAAGTATTAAAGAAAACCTTCAAATAAACCAACTAGCAGATTATTACAAGATCGAGAAAGCCACTTCACAAGGGATGACCGAATCAACTACCAGCTTAGGCCATAACCATCATATCACTACTTCATGTACGAATTTTGGGTTTTTATCTAGTTGCGGAAAGACCGAAAACATCGGAATTTGATGACACCCACGACCTACTAAAGCATAAGAAGCAACACAAACCAATTCGCAGATGCCCCTGCAGGAAACAAAGTTCATAAAAAATTCAAGATCGCCAGCTTCATGTTCTATATCTTGTCGAGCTTTTCTGCCTTGATAACAGGATTGGCTTTAGCTATAGCTTCCTGACCAGCACTTCGATAATCAAAGTTGCATTCGTGTTTGTCAGAATGACGATGAACCGAGCAGAAAATACTGCCACAGCGACAATTAAAACCTGTCAAACCAACACGTTTCTTGCAGGTGCCACACCTTTTTGGGCCTTCTTTAACCTCCTGGATTTTCTCACTTGTTGCTGATGCGGAAGAAGATAGTTTTGACGCCACCTCAATCTCCGGTGAAGCATCCTTCGTGTCGTTAATCGCAACATTCAAATCACCTGCAATGGTGCTTGAGCTCCCGTGTATGATATTCTGAATGGAAGACGCGGCCAACTTGACCTGTTCTTGCTTCAAAACAAGGTCTTTGTAACACTTGGAGCACATGTTCATAGTTGCTGCTGTTCCGAAGAATCCACAATTGTTGACACAGAGGACGGGAGCTTGAGGGGTTTGGCATCCGGTCTCATTTTGTTCCATTTTGTTATTTTCCTGCAACAAGGTTTAAAAAAACCAATACACCAGTATGCCTTGAAATATGCAGAAGATGTCTACTCTGCTCTCTTATTTGCATCAAACCTACCATTGACTAAACACGGAAAAACCACTTAGCTGTAACCAATGTTAACAGAGGACATCTGCCATGAAAGCAATAGGCACAAATGGTTTATTTACCTATTTTTTAACAAAAATATTCGTAAGTAATAATTAAACTTACCTTTAGAAGATAAGTCATTTTATCATTAGAATCGTTCTGCTTTCATTCACAAGCGATATCTTATTTCCATACAAGACGGATAAAATATTTTGTGCATTTGATTTGAACCAAGATGTTTTAAGATAGACAATGTTCTTTTGAAGTCCAATGGTAGGTTTGATGCAAATAAGAGAGCACTCAGCTGTAACCAAAGTTAACAGAGGACATCTGCCATGAAAGCAATAGGCACAAATGGTTTGTTTACCTATTTTTTAACAAAAATATTCACAAGTAATAATTAAATTTATCTTTAGAAGATAAATCATTTTCTCATTAGAATCGTTCCACTTTCATTGACAACCCATATCTTATTTCTATACAAGACGGATAAAATATTTTGCGCAATTGATTTGAACCAAGATGTTTTACGACATACAATGTTCTTTTGAAGTCCAACAGCATCCATATTGCAACCCAATACCTGATGTTTTCCTATATTCAATTAATATCTCCCAACACTCCTTTAAAAGTTCACTTGTTCATCTCTCCTCCAAATCTTCCCCTTTCTTTTCTAGTAGGATACATTAAAAATTTGGCAACGTATGTACTTTGCAAAAGGATCTACAACACCTTCATTCCAAAAAGCTCAAGAAGACGATATCTAAAATTGAAGACACTAACTTAAGGATACTCAAGATGTATTATCACTAATATCTCTTTGTGGCACTTTTTCTTCTCCAATTGCCCTCTTGCACTCCTCTTTCCCCTAATCTTCCCGCACTCTTGGCTTTTCCTCTTTCTCAAACCGTAACATCTAATCTTCGGGAATTTATAATCAAGACATAGTGGACACGAATAACACATCCACACTTTCATTAAAGTTTAACTAACATTTTTGCAGACTATGGCCTGTAAAATATTGGATATAAAATAAATTTATATATTTTTACTCCTACTATTTCATACAATCCAATATTAAAATGAAAACAAATGTAGTTAAAAAACACATGTTAGAAAGAAATAAAATAAAATTACCAATAATGGATTATTTTAAATAATTTTAAAAATAATTATTGATTTATAGGAGATGAAACATAAAAATAATTGTATTTTTGGTAAAGGAAAAAAGGCATCACCATCCACACCAAGTTAATAATTTTGAGGATCCCTTAATCAGTAGTAATAGATGTAACTTGTAAGATGAGCGAAACCAACATCTGCGTAGACATTTCGAAGTGCAGTAAAAGTTAACTAAACACGATGGTATAAAAAAACTCCAATAAGCTGAAATTATAAAAAAAATTACAAAGGTGCATTCTTAACATGCACCCTTATGTGCCCTCGATAACAATGATTGGCAGTAGTTCAAACTTCAAAATTAATTCAAAGGGGACATTTTACGCTTATGAAGATAATCTTGAGAAACAATAATTTTTTTGAGGTGGCCAATTTTTTGCCTCTTACTTGATTGCCAACCATACATTCAATTCTCATCCTCCAGTATCCAACCATCATTTTCACTTCATATCTTGTATGAAACCATATGAAACCAGAACACAGATATCGAGTCAAAACAATTCAACGAAATTCATCACTCAACCAAGTTTGCTTCAACACACAGAAATTATCAACAAAATCGTATCTTGTAACACCTCTGAATGGAAAAGGACTCTGGCTTCTCCAAACCGAATCAAGCAAAATCCCAATTAGATAGAGGACTCCGTTTTCTACCCCAAAACATTAGATAGACAAACACTATAATCACAATTAAGCAAAACTACAACGAAAACTCAATACTACAAAAAAAAAAAAAAGGTTTCAATAAATTGTTTAAATAAAGTCCCCAAATCGAACATCTTCAGTACACATCAACAATTAACTAAAGCATTAACACCACATACAAATACATAAAAAAGCATATATTTCTTAACATGAAACCGACCTGTTCGCAGAGGAGACAGGGGGAATATTTTGTAAGAGTACGCTCCTAATCCCCTGTTAATTAACATAAAAAAACAATTAATCAACGTCCAACGTAATAGTCATACGTAGATTATCATATATCAACTATTGATTAAAATAATCAAATACACAATTCCAGGAAGAAAGAGAGCGAGAGAAATAGGAAACCTCGAGGCGAACAGGAAGATAGAGAGAGATGGAGAAGCGGAGCATAGGTAATATTTTTAAAGGAGGTGGTGAGGATGGAATGAGTTGTTATCCGGTGATACGGTGTACCTGGTCTTTCGCACGTTTCGTCTTCTGATTGGTCCCGTAAGAAAAAAGGAGCTCATAAAAACAAATATCGGAAATGATCGAGAGCCTAGGGACAGGGTTTCCATGTATTTAATTTATTCAAATTTAATATTTAAATAAGACACGTGGCAATCGTCCGCCACTAGCGCCAGCTCAGTATCACGAGCTTTTAAAAATCACAATATAATATTGAGTGAGTCTCATGTGAGACCGTGTCACGGATCATAATCTCTGAGACGGATCAACCCTGCTCATATTTACAATGAAAAATAATTTTCTTAGCATAAAAAATAATACTTTTTAATTGGTGACTCAAATAAGAGATCCGTCTGACAAATACGACCCGTGAGACCGTCTCACACAAAAATTTTTGCATATAATATTAGCGGACCAAATGATTAGTTTTTTATTTAAAAAAAATAAAATAAAATGAAAGTAATCGATTGTAAGAATTGAAATGAAAGAGAAGATATATAACTACAAAAGAGGATGTGATAGGTTGAAAATTTGTTGTTTTTATGAGCGATAATTATATTGAGATATTTTAAAATTTAAACTAAATATTTTTTTATTAGACTGAAATATGATTATAAATGGTTATATTCGAAAGTGTGTAAATCGAAAGAAAAATATGATTTAACAAAATAAAGTAAAATGTACTAAAAGATTGATAGAGTTGATGGAGTAGATAAACGTTTGACCAACAGTCAGGAGTTTGATTACCTTTATCGATAACTTTTTTGCAAGTCGTACAAGACTTGTTCAATATACATTTGACTAGAGGCTCCCTGCCTCCACCCGAAATGAATGTTGATGATAATGAAGAAGTTGAAAGGAGAATAGAGTATATTACAGAACATGGGAGGAGGAAAGAAAGAGGCGAAGAAAGTGTTGTCTGTGGCTTAAAGCAAGAGTCTTTTCGTCCAATATATATAAAAAAAAATGTGTTAATCATCAGCCAAACGCTTCAGAAATTATATCGTCGTTATTTTTTATCCTGCAAAATCAAATTTTACCGGTTCATTGTTACGTCATACTAACCAAGGGGAAGAACCCTTGGGAAATGTTTGCCATGTGTTTAGCTATGTATATTACAACACAAATGTGCACCAGAAGTTTTGCAACACAGATGCCGGCCAAACTATTTTCCAAGAAGACATACATTTGCTGCAAGATATTGACTCCTTCCAGAAAACGAAAGAAACAGGTTGAACTCAGCAAATTGTCTCTGTGATATGGATACCGTGAGATAACTAGTGATATGGTCAGCTACTTGAACAAGGGACCCGTTATTGGACATAAGATCTCATGATGCAACAGGAGAGTTCAAAGCTGATTTGATATACACTCAAATCATAGAACAATGAAATTTTATCACTTTGTTCACACTTTTTTATACTGGACTGAATGAAACAAATGAGCTGCTCGGTGTTAAAACTAGTGCCAACCATCTTCAGTGTTTGTTTCGTGAAATGTACTCAATAAAGCTCGGAAATATACATTCCACTAATGATCCAAAAGAAACATAAACTTAGAAAAAAAATGACTGCATTAGCATCAAGTGTCATCATAAGAAAATTAACACCTAAAGAATGGTACCGCTGATAACTGGTTAAAGGAGTCAAGGTTTAGCCGTGAGGATAGCTTGACAAAGACAATTTTATCGACTTGGGGATATTACAATCAATGCTTAAAGAAAAATCTCCATAAAAATACGATGAAAGGTCATTCAAACACCAAGATGACCGAATAAATGCTCGAAATTGCTACCATGTTTATCACTCATCTCTATTAACTGCGCATCGTTGATTTTAAATCTATAAGAACACACAAATCAACGAGCTGACCAAATACTAATCATTCATTATCAATAAATAATACTATTCTCCAAGAAAATTCAGAACAAAAATATATCTCATCTCACACCTTAAATTAATAAATTCTATAAATAAAAGTATCAAGCGCTTCACCGAGAAAGCACTGCAAGGATCAAACCAACAGATGCACCAGCAACACACAAATAAGAAATTCCACGAAAACGAACAAAAAAAGCGTTCAAATTCTTGGAAATCTGAAGAGTAAGGGTCAAAATCTGCAGTCTACCTTGCTCCTCCATTTTCTTGAAGAAGTACATTGGCTTCAACGCTCGCCTCAGCATGAATGCAAGTGAGAATGGCATCCCAAAAGCCAAGAAACTCTGTACCAACACCTCTGGAATAGGCGAATCCCTTGTAATATATGCTGTCCAAGCTCCCAACGCAAGGTGCACGAGGCCTAATCCAGCCAAAGCCTTACTTAGACTGTACATAGTCCTCATCTTCATCTCAAGAACGTCGCGTGTTTCATTTGCTAATGCTGATAAATCCCGATCGACAGTCGGCCCAGTGATCTCCTGATGCTTGAATTCCTGGTTCTGATTCCGATTCTTAATAGAGATGTCGGGCATTTGTTCAGCTGAAGACGACGATTGGTCTGAATTGGACGAAAATAATCTAGGTTTATCGTACATTATATTACAGCAGGATACTGGGTGGCAAAAAACACGGGCATCTTGAGCATTAAACAGAGAAATACCAATCGATCTGGGCATAGTAAAAACTCGACAAAAATCAACCATTTCACGATTTTGTGGGTTTTCTCCAGAAAATTTCGGTATCTTGATTTGACTTTGGTACTTAGAAATGGCATATTGTGGCGGTATGATCTCACCAAAATATAGTTTATTGCATGAGGGTTTTGGGAAGGGAACTCTGGAACCGGAGAAAAGTTTAGAAATTTGGTCAGAAGTGGAAAAGGAGGGATTCGAAAAGAAACACCGGCGGAGGAATTTAGGGGAAAGCTTGCGAGGTATTCTGGATCTGGAAGCCATGTTCATCGAGAATAAAGATACTAGGGTCCCCTTATTTCCCCGAGCCCGTGTAGTTATAAAATTGTAAAATTTTAATTTATAAATATATTTATTTTTATATTCTATTCAAATAAAAAAATCGAAAAATATACTCATAATTTTTTTTTTCAAAATCGGAGAAAATATTATTTCAAGTGAGTCTCACGTCATCTCAATGAGCTTTAATCCATCAATAAATTAATTTAATTATTGTAAATTTATTAAAATAATTAAGATGCATGGGATGAACATACATGACTTTGGAGATCAATCGATTTGATTGGATCATTTTAATTTTGTAAATATTAAATATTTTTGTTTTGAATACCAAAAATGTTACCAAACACAGTGGAATTTATTTCATATACTAATTGAACCAAATGGAATCGAAATATGAAATTTGATTTCGATTTAAAACTAATTTTTATGATATTTTAATCCATGTTTGACAGTTTTACATCGAAAACGATATAACATTATAATATCTTTCTATGATAAAACTCATAACTTTAATGATTAACATTGTTCATTACAAGCCTAACAATCCATTCACTCAAACAAAATATGAAAGAGAAGAAAAAACAAAATAAACAATATTATGGTTATTTTATTAGCCGAACTACGAATATCATGAATAAACTCTGAAGTCACAGGTTTTTCGATCACTCCCTGATCTCTTCTGCACAAAACTCAATGCAGCCAAAATCCTCCTATTTGGTTGGACTGTCTGCACTGTCAAAATTGAATATGTTGTTACTTGAACATCTCTTAAGCCTTTCCGGTATATAAGTTTAATTTCTTCCCAGGTTGTCTGCAGCTCACCATGCATGTACTACTGATGGGCTGATTGATTTGTTTACCAAAAGCCAGCAACAAACGGCCTTGGTTGTCTCGAATTGCGCCACCGATGTTGTATTGATGCCGGTCCTCATTCAAGGCCGCATCCACATTAAGCTTTAGTGTGCACGATCTTGACGATTTCCACACACCTTCTCTGTGCGTCCCTCTCTAGCTCATCAGCAATTTTCTCTTGTAATCGGGTTTTTCGAAAATTAGAGTAGAGTGGAGCCCCAAAAAATATTCTCGGCCAATGGTTTCCTCATATCCCCATGTAGAAAAGTCTCTTTTTCTTTCCATACTGCCCATGTGCGGATTTTCTTTCTACCACAAGCAAAGCTCCAAAGTGCATTAATGCAAGGCACCCCTTAAAACTTGTGCAATGATGTGTTTTTCCACTGATGTTTATCGCAGCATAGAAGAATGTTAATCAAAACGTATACGCATAAACAGAAAGCTACACAAAAAGAGAACTAGTATTGCAATAAACAAAAGTAGGACAGTGCAAAATTAAGCAAACCGAGGACTGTATGAAATACAGTGTCCTAAAACAGATTCGTCCCCTCCGGTGTGTGCTGCGAGATGAACGTAGACGTCTGTTACCCAGGATATACAACAAAAAACCAGTAGTACCTTAGCACAAGGCACCAGGACGGCGAACTGAAACACCGAAGGTCTTGGTCCATAATTTAATTTCTTCCAAGGTGAATCTCGTGGGAAATTTGCCTGATCGGTCCGACATCCGACGCGCCCAGGTCGCGCACGTACGCTTGCACACAAGTCAAGCCTTTTTCCACTGCAAATCGGGCCCATGATTGCACCCTCTGCGCATGTGCGCGCGAGAGAGCCTCTTGACCAATCATTGTTACACCTCCATAAAGTGCAACTCAATATAAGCTCACCAATGCTATGTTTATTTTCCTATGTGTGACATTTCCCATTTACCAACTATTGGGCATTGCTTGTCCAATTTCCCATTCACAAAATACAAGCCCAATAGGCCTCTTAGTCGAACAAAGAATAGAGCATGCATGGCAAGTTGATTCTATAGGGAAATTGCACATGCAGTAGGATTCTCTAACCGGAACACGGTGAAGAAATAGGTTCTTGTTGGTAGAAATACAATCATGAGAAATGCTACACCAGAACAACCGGACCTTAGGCGGAACAGAAATACTCGAGATAAAAGACCGCAATATTTCATTGGGATGCACCGACTGATGTTCCGGAGCTAAGGAAAAGCCCACGCTGAAGACGTCACCCATCACTCACCACATACTGGCCCTTAGCATCGAACCTCCACAAGAGAGTCCTGCACCCCAGTTGCGGATAGTGGGATCTTGAGCATTTTGCCTGCTACATATGGATTCAAGCCGGTGGAAATTAAGTCGCCATCCCTAGCTCCTTCCATCATCAAAGCACTCATTGTATCCTCACTTTCCAAAGGTACTAGTGGCTCACGTCTTTTTTATTGCATGCTCGGTATCCATTTCTCCTCAAATATTTTTTCCGATCCCTAGCCCGACCACGTCGAGAATAAAACTAAAAAAACAAACATATTATCACCTGTGATCCCAATATCAACTCTCCTCTCTGCCTGAAGAACACGGGGAATCAGCAGCCGGAATGCATCGCGATTTATGGCCTTTGGAGTTAATGCTTTTGCCACCAAGCATCGAGATAATCGTTCCTCCCCGATCCGTATGTCTGCTTCATCCGGATGGACAACTTCATTAGCATCGGTTCGGGAGAGTTTCACCTCATTTACCAATCGTACAATTTCATCCGGATCCATATACCTTGATACAAAAAACCACCGCCCGAATCAAAAGATGATCATGCGAATCAATCCTGCGAAAGCAGGAGACCAGCCCTTATAATATTCGCAAACCCCAGAGGAAAACCGTGTTTCTTTATATATCCGAGTTTTTTTTAACAATATAACAATATTAATATTGTGTAAAATAGTTATTGTTTATTTAGTTTCGAAAATTTTCAGTTTAATATCAAAACAAACGAGCTAATGTTTTTACGATAATAAAGTTTTTTTTAGTGTCAAATGTTCAAAATAAAGATGTACTTGATAACAAATATCAAAACGTTTAATAGGATAAAATCATAAAAAGTATGTATTTTGTGAAATGGTTTCATGGATCTTTATTGGTGAGGTGAGTCAATCCTATCCATATTTACAATAAGAAGTTATATTTTTTTGGATAAAATGTAATATTTTTTCATTGATGATCTAAATAGAATATTTGTCTCATAAAATTGAGATATGAGATCATCTAACAAAAGTTTTCGTAAATAATAAAATCAGGTTATTAACTGAATTAGAATCCTAAATTCGCATTCATCTTATATGATTGAGTATAAGCAAAAACTTGTGTGAGACGGTCTCATGGGTCGTATTTGTGAGACGAATATCTTATTTGGGTCACCCATGAAAAAGTATTATTTTTTATGCTAAGAGTATTACTTTTTATTGTGAATATGGGTATGGTTGACCCGTCTCACAGATTATGATCCATGAGACGGTCTCACATGAGACTCACTCTTGAGTATATTGAATTAGGATTTTTGTTCAATAAGATTTCGTCTTTTTCCTTTTCAAATTTTTTCTTTGGAATGATTTTCAAGGATTTCATAATAGCTTCCTAAGTATAATAACCTACTACAATTTGAATATATATATTTTTTTTTGTAAATGATGATTTTTAAAAACGTATTAGAAGACTAATTTGCCTTAAATGCAATCTGATTTTATTTACAAATTGAAAACCTACTTGAAAAAATAAAATGAAATTATTTTCAAATGGTTGGTACCTACAAATTTTAATAGTAATTTAAACATAAATTTACAAGCTATTAAAATTTCCCTATGCAAAAAAATTAATTAATACGGTTCTCTAAAAACTGTCATAAGTATTTTTTTTAATATCAAGAATTACAAAATGCTAAATTAATATAGATTAATCTTTCATCTATGCAATGCACGCCTTGATCTGCATAATTTTTTATTTTTTTTAAAAAAAATGAAAATGGCTAAAAATATTGATCAGCTGTGTCCGTGTGTTTTTAATACCGATTAAAATTATATAAATGTTGCAAAATTATTTGCAATCAGTATACAGGCAGAATCCCATGCTAATCTAAAGCAACATGTTAAAATCGTGTATACTTGTCAGATAGATCACTTTGTTGGAAATTGTTTGTCACTACAAACGGTATATAATTCGATTTACTCATAGCTTGATTGTTCTTCCATTGATTATATTACAAATTAAGTATAGACTGCTGCCGAAACGTCGAAATGAAAGCAGCTGGGGATCAATGAGCTGATGCCGTGAGATAATCTTGAGGTGATCAGACGATGGTGGTGGTGGCGGCTGCTGCATTTTGCGGCAAGAGGAGAGTTTCTAGCTTTGACGAAGGGATGATCAAGAAGAATGTCGGCAGTACATCTTGACCTTGGATCCTTAACAAAACACTTCTTGAGAAAATCCACTGCCTCTTTCGAAATCTTCTTGGTCTTGGGGATCTCTGGAATCTGATCGCTACAACCGATTGTCATCATCACATCAGTGGCAGTTGTGGGGTTGTCAAACTTCCAAGGCGATTTCCCAGTCAACATGAACAAGACGGTGCATCCCAAGGACCAAACATCTGATTGAGGTACATATGTTTGATTGGTTATCGACTCGGGAGCCGCATAGAGAACGGTACCCCTGAAACCCCCATCAGACTCATCAGCGCCGCCACGCATGCTAAGAGCACTTCCAAGATCTCCAAGCTTTGCAGTATCTTTAACAGAAGTATTCACATTCTTTTTCTCGTCACCTTCCTTAACGATCAGGATATTGTGGGGCTTGATATCGCAGTGCACGTACCCCAGTGCGTGCATATGAGAAAGAGCCATGAGAACCGATCTCGTGTGATGCTTCACAACAGGCTCCGGCATGCCTTTGCCAGCGCTGGACTTGATGATGTCGGCCAAACAACCTCCGGAAGCGTACTCGAGAAAGATATTGTATAATTCCTGACCATCTTCTTCAGTCGTATCGTCCCCGAAACATCGGATGATGAACGGACAATTGTTGAACAGATCGAGAAGCTTCTTTTCTTTGACAAGATCCTTGGACTCCGATGATTTTGAAGATTTGACAGCGACGACGGGTGGAATATTAGTACTGAGGCAGCCATCTTCTTGTTGGGTTATGCCTTTAGAGACGAAGGCAAAACCCCCTCTGCCCAAAGTTTCTCCTCTAATCCAATGCATCTTCGAGTGTTTCTTGAAATCTTAATTTCTCATAAATTCAAAAATTTGTACTACAAGTGCATATGAAAAGAATGGAGGCTGCCCGTTATTTATATACGATAGATAGAATGGCCGAGCGAGTATATTATTTTAGTTCCTGTATAATTTGAACAAAATCGGATTTGCATGAGAATCCTAGATTAGCACTCATCGTAATCCATTTGTAGTTCTGTGAGGAGCTTACGTAGTTTGCTTAGGATCGATTTTGTTCTATTGGATTTCTTGGATTGGCTAAAATCTTCCTTAGATAATTAACGCTGCCACATCTAACATATGATTTTAATTGGGAAAATATCACTTTTTAAAATCTATTAGGAGACCAATTCGCCTTCATTAAAAACATGAAAATGTGAGGCTTTTGCAAATTAAATTAAATAATTGTTTTCAAAAGCTTTTATTTATATATTATATATATATATATATATATATATATATATATATATATATATATATATATATATATATATGTATATATATATATATGTGCCAAAATTTTAATATTTTAATCCCTAAAATATGGCCTCTTTTTTTTTGTTTGATAAAGATTTTCTTTAAATTATTGTCCCCTTTGCTTCTATTTATTACTTATCCAAACTAAGATTAAATTTATCTTAACTCTTCGTCCCTTACATAAATTTCACGTTTTTTATTCTTACCTATTTCGTTTATTTCACTTATCTTCGTCTTCTTTTAAATGTTTATAAATCAATATTAAATTTTTTTGAGCAATTGTTTTTAGGTTATTTGCATCATTTTTTTCAATGTATATTATTCAAATTAGAACTTCGGGAAAAAAACATTTTCAAAGAATATTTTTATAATATTATCGAAATTATCCTTTTTACTTGACGATAATATTTATTACTAGTTTCATTATTTTAAATATATTTTAAAATATGAATTATCAGTTGCATTATCAACTAATTTTATTTAGGTTTGAAAATGACATGGATACAAAAAATAATATTTAGTTATGTTCTTCCGATAATGACCCGGTATATAATATATTTGATTGTAGGAATTTAAATTGCTAATTTGGGAAAACAATTTCTCCAAATCAACCACTATTAACCCGAAATACAATTTTTAATCAATCTTTTTAAAAAATAAAAAATCACTACTCTATTAAAACTTGAACTTTTTAAAAGAAAAATACTTTAAAAAATATACTTGAAAACCATGTGAAACACCCATTTTTAAAATTATATACATATAAATATATATACACGCACTATTGGAGTGATTACAATTTACGTAAGTTATCTGCGAGTAAAGTGTAAACTAACAAGTCATACATACATGTGGTCCAAATGCATGCAATAACCCCACTACAAGGAAATAGGCCTACGACAACAGTGAAAAACCGTTGTGGCAGGTATTTTTAAAACTGTTGTTAAAGTTTTTGTGGCTAAAAGTTGTGCTCAAAGACAACGATTTGTTTCCGTTGTTGTACCTATAATTTGCGACGGTTTTTCAAAATTCGTCGTTTACAAAATTAGCAATGTATTAATATAAAATTGTCGCTAATTAGCGACAGTTCGATCATGATTTCCGTAGCTCAACTTAGCGACAATTAGATCATAATTTTCGTCGCTAATTTTAGCGACGGTTAGTTCATGATTTTCGTCGCTAATATTAGCGACGATTATATCAAGATTTCCGTCGCTAATATTGTCGAGAAAATAAAAAAATTTACTTTTAATAATTTAGTAAATCTAAAAAAAACCTACTATTTGAATAGGCTAACAACACTCATGTTATTAACAAACACTTAAAAAGTTACCAAAAATGAAAGGAACTAAATCAAAATTAAATCGTGTAAGAAAAAAAAATGTTGTAAAGTGTTAAAATTGTGTAGAAGAGAAAAATTTTAAATGTTGTGTGGGGGCCCGTGCTCCTGATTAATATTTAATGATCAAACAACCAGGATTTATTAATGTGAACAGCGACATTTGAACAGCGAAATCGATCAAAATTTTCCATTTTGGATCTACAGAAATTTCGGCATGACCTATTCGTAAATAGGACATCCCAAAAAAAATCAAAACATCACAAATAATATTTATATACTCGAAATAAAGTCATAACATCAATTCACAACCTCTAGCCGCACTGGCCAGGACTAAACACATGTAGAGCCGGCAAGGCTCGTTCACACAACTATCAATTCAAAACATCGTAAAAATAACACTACAGCTACACGAGGTATCTCCCCGGTAAATGTATGATTCCATAATATCGTATATAAATATATATGGGAACTCTCAACCATGACTCGACGAGTGGCCACCACTACCTGACGCTCCATCAGACGCGTCAAATCCTCCTGGATAACCTGCTATATATGACATCCAAAACAACCACATGATAAAAAAAAACGAGGGGTCGGGCCCCAGTATGACGAACCAGTAATATTACGACAAATATATCTGACATGAAATAAAATCAAGTAAAATGCGATGCGATGCGATGTAATGCAATGCGTGAAAGGTAACAACTGATAACGGATACCAAACGGAGTCCAAATAAATCGCATCAGCAACAGTAAATTGGGCTACCCGTGCCAGGAACGTAGCAACGCAACATCAAGTCGCCACTCATCCATGCACGTAGCATCGAGGGTACGGGAGCTACCCGCTCAGCCCTCATGCAAGTCATCAGAGTGCTAATCCTACCCACCCGCTTCATCGATGACGCAACAACTCGATAGATCAATATCAATATCAATAGCAATCAAAGGATTCAAGGCTCGAGATGCTATGCACTAATAGTATCAACTCAAATAAATGCATGAATGCAATCAAGTATTCACAGAAGCACATAAAGCACGCCACAACTCGTTAAAAAATACTCAACATCATCTCACGTCATAATAGACGTCGTAATGAAAACAGTTCGTACATACCTCAACTGACTTTAATTTACCACAAAATATCTTAAGGATTTGTCGCATAATCCAATCCTGTGGCAAATAATACATTTCATATCAAGTTCCATTTATTTTTCCTATTATTTGACAATTTAGCCTAAAATTCCAAAAATCCATAATTTAGGCTTTAAAATTCCTAAAACTAATCGCAAAGTCAAATATAGCAACTTAAATCTCTCGATACCGGACAACTTGAAATTTCGAAAATTCAATCATATCGAATCTGAAATTTTCGATATTTACTAGAAATTTCCAAAATTTTCATTTTCTATTTCTAATGATATAAACGATATAACAATATTAATATTGTGTAAAATAGTTATTTTTTTATTTAGTTTCGGAAAGTTTCAATTCAATATCAAAACAAACATATGAGCTAATGTATTTACGATAATAAAGTTTTTTTCAGTATCAAATGTTCAAAAATAAAGATGTAGTACTTGATAACAAATATCAAAACATTTAGAGTAGGTATCTTGTGAGACGGTCTCACGAATCTTTATATATGAGACGGGTCAATCCAATCGATATTCACACTAAAAAGTAATATTTTTAGCATAAGAAAATAATATTTTTTCATGTATGACCCAAATAAGAGACATGTTTCACAAAATACGACCCGTGAGACCGTCGCACACAAGTTTTTGTCAAACGTTTAATAGGAAAAATCACAAAGAATATGTCTTTTGTGAAACAGTTTCACGGATCTTTATTCGTGAGGTGTGTCAATCCTACCCGTATTTACATTAAAAAGTTATATTTTTTTTGATAAAAAATAATATTTTTTCATGAGTGATCTAAATGGAATATACGTCTTCTAAAATTGACATGTGAGACCGTCTTACAAAATTTTTCGTAAATAATAAAATCAGGTTACTAACTGAATTAGAATCCTAAATTCGCATTCATCTTATATGATTGAGTATATTGAAAATCTCGTTTGGTTAGGATTTTTGTTCAATAGGATTTCGTTTTTTCCCTTTTCGAATTTTTTCTTTGGAATGATTTTCTAGGATTTCATAATAGCTTCCTAAGTATAATAACCTACTACAATTTGAATATATATATTTTTTTTGTAAATGATGATTTTTAAAAACGTATTAGAAGACTAATTTGCCTTAAATGCAATCTGATTTTATTTACAAATTGAAAACCTACTTGAAAAAATAAAATGAAATTATTTTCAAATGGTTGGTACCTACAAATTTTAATAGTAATTTAAACATAAATTTACAAGCTATTAAAATTTCCCTATGCAAAAAAATTAATTAATACGGTTCTCTAAAAACTGTCATAAGTATTTTTTTTAATATCAAGAATTACAAAATGCTAAATTAATATAGATTAATCTTTCATCTATGCAATGCACGCCTTGATCTGCATAATTTTTTATTTTTTTTAAAAAAAATGAAAATGGCTAAAAATATTGATCAGCTGTGTCCGTGTGTTTTTAATACCGATTAAAATTATATAAATGTTGCAAAATTATTTGCAATCAGTATACAGGCAGAATCCCATGCTAATCTAAAGCAACATGTTAAAATCGTGTATACTTGTCAGATAGATCACTTTGTTGGAAATTGTTTGTCACCACAAACGGTATATAATTCGATTTACTCATAGCTTGATTGTTCTTCCATTGATTATATTACAAATTAAGTATAGACTGCTGCCGAAACGTCGAAATGAAAGCAGCTGGGGATCAATGAGCTGATGCCGTGAGATAATCTTGAGGTGATCAGACGATGGTGGTGGTGGCGGCTGCTGCATTTTGCGGCAAGAGGAGAGTTTCTAGCTTTGACGAAGGGATGATCAAGAAGAATGTCGGCAGTACATCTTGACCTTGGATCCTTAACAAAACACTTCTTGAGAAAATCCACTGCCTCTTTCGAAATCTTCTTGGTCTTGGGGATCTCTGGAATCTGATCGCTACAACCGATTGTCATCATCACATCAGTGGCAGTTGTGGGGTTGTCAAACTTCCAAGGCGATTTCCCAGTCAACATGAACAAGACGGTGCATCCCAAGGACCAAACATCTGATTGAGGTACATATGTTTGATTGGTTATCGACTCGGGAGCCGCATAGAGAACGGTACCCCTGAAACCCCCATCAGACTCATCAGCGCCGCCACGCATGCTAAGAGCACTTCCAAGATCTCCAAGCTTTGCAGTATCTTTAACAGAAGTATTCACATTCTTTTTCTCGTCACCTTCCTTAACGATCAGGATATTGTGGGGCTTGATATCGCAGTGCACGTACCCCAGTGCGTGCATATGAGAAAGAGCCATGAGAACCGATCTCGTGTGATGCTTCACAACAGGCTCCGGCATGCCTTTGCCAGCGCTGGACTTGATGATGTCGGCCAAACAACCTCCGGAAGCGTACTCGAGAAAGATATTGTATAATTCCTGACCATCTTCTTCAGTCGTATCGTCCCCGAAACATCGGATGATGAACGGACAATTGTTGAACAGATCGAGAAGCTTCTTTTCTTTGACAAGATCCTTGGACTCCGATGATTTTGAAGATTTGACAGCGACGACGGGTGGAATATTAGTACTGAGGCAGCCATCTTCTTGTTGGGTTATGCCTTTAGAGACGAAGGCAAAACCCCCTCTGCCCAAAGTTTCTCCTCTAATCCAATGCATCTTCGAGTGTTTCTTGAAATCTTAATTTCTCATAAATTCAAAAATTTGTACTACAAGTGCATATGAAAAGAATGGAGGCTGCCCGTTTATTTATATACGATAGATAGAATGGCCGAGCGAGTATATTATTTTAGTTCCTGTATAATTTGAACAAAATCGGATTTGCATGAGAATCCTAGATTAGCACTCATCGTAATCAATTTTTAGTTCTGTGAGGAGCTTACGTAGTTTTCGATTTTGTTCTATTGGATTTTCTTGGATTGGCTAAAATCTTCCTTAGATAATTAACGCTGCCACATCGAACATATGATTTTAATTGGGAAAATATCACTTTTTATAATCTATTAGGAGACCAATTTGCCTTCATTAAAAACATGAAAATGCGAGGCTTTTGCAAATTAAAATTAAATAATTGTTTTCAAAAGCTTTTTATATATATATATATAGAGATGCCAAAAAATTTTAATACTTTAATCCCTAAAATATGGCCTTTTTTTTTTCGATAAAGATTTTCTTTAAATTATTGTCCCCTTTGCTTCTATTTATTACTTATCCAAACTAAGATTAAATTTATCTTAACTCTTCGTCCCTTACATAAATTTCACGTTTTTTATTCTTACCTATTTCGTTTATTTCACTTATCTTCGTCTTCTTTTAAATGTTTATAAATCAATATTAAATTTTTTTGAGCAATTGTTTTTAGGTTATTTGCATCATTTTTTTCAATGTATATTATTCAAATTAGAACTTCGGGAAAAAAACATTTTCAAAGAATATTTTTATAATATTATCGAAATTATCCTTTTTACTTGACGATAATATTTATTACTAGTTTCATTATTTTAAATATATTTTAAAATATGAATTATCAGTTGCATTATCAACTAATTTTATTTAGGTTTGAAAATGACATGGATACAAAAAATAATATTTAGTTATGTTCTTCCGATAATGACCCGGTATATAATATATTTGATTGTAGGAATTTAAATTGCTAATTTGGGAAAACAATTTCTCCAAATCAACCACTATTAACCCGAAATACAATTTTTAATCAATCTTTTTAAAAAATAAAAAATCACTACTCTATTAAAACTTGAACTTTTTAAAAGAAAAATACTTTAAAAAATATACTTGAAAACCATGTGAAACACCCATTTTTAAAATTATATACATATAAATATATATACACGCACTATTGGAGTGATTACAATTTACGTAAGTTATCTGCGAGTAAAGTGTAAACTAACAAGTCATACATACATGTGGTCCAAATGCATGCAATAACCCCACTACAAGGAAATAGGCCTACGACAACAGTGAAAAACCGTTGTGGCAGGTATTTTTAAAACTGTTGTTAAAGTTTTTGTGGCTAAAAGTTGTGCTCAAAGACAACGATTTGTTTCCGTTGTTGTACCTATAATTTGCGACGGTTTTTCAAAATTCGTCGTTTACAAAATTAGCAATGTATTAATATAAAATTGTCGCTAATTAGCGACAGTTCGATCATGATTTCCGTAGCTCAACTTAGCGACAATTAGATCATAATTTTCGTCGCTAATTTTAGCGACGGTTAGTTCATGATTTTCGTCGCTAATATTAGCGACGATTATATCAAGATTTCCGTCGCTAATATTGTCGAGAAAATAAAAAAATTTACTTTTAATAATTTAGTAAATCTAAAAAAAACCTACTATTTGAATAGGCTAACAACACTCATGTTATTAACAAACACTTAAAAAGTTACCAAAAATGAAAGGAACTAAATCAAAATTAAATCGTGTAAGAAAAAAAATGTTGTAAAGTGTTAAAATTGTGTAGAAGAGAAAAATTTTAAATGTTGTGTGGGGGCCCGTGCTCCTGATTAATATTTAATGATCAAACAACCAGGATTTATTAATGTGAACAGCGACATTTGAACAGCGAAATCGATCAAAATTTTCCATTTTGGATCTACAGAAATTTCGGCATGACCTATTCGTAAATAGGACATCCCAAAAAAAATCAAAACATCACAAATAATATTTATATACTCGAAATAAAGTCATAACATCAATTCACAACCTCTAGCCGCACTGGCCAGGACTAAACACATGTAGAGCCGGCAAGGCTCGTTCACACAACTATCAATTCAAAACATCGTAAAAATAACACTACAGCTACACGAGGTATCTACCCGGTAAATGTATGATTCCATAATATCGTATATAAATATATATGGGAACTCTCAACCATGACTCGACGAGTGGCCACCACTACCTGACGCTCCATCAGACGCGTCAAATCCTCCTGGATAACCTGCTATATATGACATCCAAAACAACCACATGATAAAAAAAAACGAGGGGTCGGGCCCCAGTATGACGAACCAGTAATATTACGACAAATATATCTGACATGAAATAAAATCAAGTAAAATGCGATGCGATGCGATGTAATGCAATGCGTGAAAGGTAACAACTGATAACGGATACCAAACGGAGTCCAAATAAATCGCATCAGCAACAGTAAATTGGGCTACCCGTGCCAGGAACGTAGCAACGCAACATCAAGTCGCCACTCATCCATGCACGTAGCATCGAGGGTACGGGAGCTACCCGCTCAGCCCTCATGCAAGTCATCAGAGTGCTAATCCTACCCACCCGCTTCATCGATGACGCAACAACTCGATAGATCAATATCAATATCAATAGCAATCAAAGGATTCAAGGCTCGAGATGCTATGCACTAATAGTATCAACTCAAATAAATGCATGAATGCAATCAAGTATTCACAGAAGCACATAAAGCACGCCACAACTCGTTAAAAAATACTCAACATCATCTCACGTCATAATAGACGTCGTAATGAAAACAGTTCGTACATACCTCAACTGACTTTAATTTACCACAAAATATCTTAAGGATTTGTCGCATAATCCAATCCTGTGGCAAATAATACATTTCATATCAAGTTCCATTTATTTTTCCTATTATTTGACAATTTAGCCTAAAATTCCAAAAATCCATAATTTAGGCTTTAAAATTCCTAAAACTAATCGCAAAGTCAAATATAGCAACTTAAATCTCTCGATACCGGACAACTTGAAATTTCGAAAATTCAATCATATCGAATCTGAAATTTTCGATATTTACTAGAAATTTCCAAAATTTTCATTTTCTATTTCTAATGATATAAACGATATAACAATATTAATATTGTGTAAAATAGTTATTTTTTTATTTAGTTTCGGAAAGTTTCAATTCAATATCAAAACAAACATATGAGCTAATGTATTTACGATAATAAAGTTTTTTTCAGTATCAAATGTTCAAAAATAAAGATGTAGTACTTGATAACAAATATCAAAACATTTAGAGTAGGTATCTTGTGAGACGGTCTCACGAATCTTTATATATGAGACGGGTCAATCCAATCGATATTCACACTAAAAAGTAATATTTTTAGCATAAGAAAATAATATTTTTTCATGTATGACCCAAATAAGAGACATGTTTCACAAAATACGACCCGTGAGACCGTCGCACACAAGTTTTTGTCAAACGTTTAATAGGAAAAATCACAAAGAATATGTCTTTTGTGAAACAGTTTCACGGATCTTTATTCGTGAGGTGTGTCAATCCTACCCGTATTTACATTAAAAAGTTATATTTTTTTTGATAAAAAATAATATTTTTTCATGAGTGATCTAAATGGAATATACGTCTTCTAAAATTGACATGTGAGACCGTCTTACAAAATTTTTCGTAAATAATAAAATCAGGTTACTAACTGAATTAGAATCCTAAATTCGCATTCATCTTATATGATTGAGTATATTGAAAATCTCGTTTGGTTAGGATTTTTGTTCAATAGGATTTCGTTTTTTCCCTTTTCGAATTTTTTCTTTGGAATGATTTTCTAGGATTTCATAATAGCTTCCTAAGTATAATAACCTACTACAATTTGAATATATATATTTTTTTTGTAAATGATGATTTTTAAAAACGTATTAGAAGACTAATTTGCCTTAAATGCAATCTGATTTTATTTACAAATTGAAAACCTACTTGAAAAAATAAAATGAAATTATTTTCAAATGGTTGGTACCTACAAATTTTAATAGTAATTTAAACATAAATTTACAAGCTATTAAAATTTCCCTATGCAAAAAAATTAATTAATACGGTTCTCTAAAAACTGTCATAAGTATTTTTTTTAATATCAAGAATTACAAAATGCTAAATTAATATAGATTAATCTTTCATCTATGCAATGCACGCCTTGATCTGCATAATTTTTTATTTTTTTTAAAAAAAATGAAAATGGCTAAAAATATTGATCAGCTGTGTCCGTGTGTTTTTAATACCGATTAAAATTATATAAATGTTGCAAAATTATTTGCAATCAGTATACAGGCAGAATCCCATGCTAATCTAAAGCAACATGTTAAAATCGTGTATACTTGTCAGATAGATCACTTTGTTGGAAATTGTTTGTCACCACAAACGGTATATAATTCGATTTACTCATAGCTTGATTGTTCTTCCATTGATTATATTACAAATTAAGTATAGACTGCTGCCGAAACGTCGAAATGAAAGCAGCTGGGGATCAATGAGCTGATGCCGTGAGATAATCTTGAGGTGATCAGACGATGGTGGTGGTGGCGGCTGCTGCATTTTGCGGCAAGAGGAGAGTTTCTAGCTTTGACGAAGGGATGATCAAGAAGAATGTCGGCAGTACATCTTGACCTTGGATCCTTAACAAAACACTTCTTGAGAAAATCCACTGCCTCTTTCGAAATCTTCTTGGTCTTGGGGATCTCTGGAATCTGATCGCTACAACCGATTGTCATCATCACATCAGTGGCAGTTGTGGGGTTGTCAAACTTCCAAGGCGATTTCCCAGTCAACATGAACAAGACGGTGCATCCCAAGGACCAAACATCTGATTGAGGTACATATGTTTGATTGGTTATCGACTCGGGAGCCGCATAGAGAACGGTACCCCTGAAACCCCCATCAGACTCATCAGCGCCGCCACGCATGCTAAGAGCACTTCCAAGATCTCCAAGCTTTGCAGTATCTTTAACAGAAGTATTCACATTCTTTTTCTCGTCACCTTCCTTAACGATCAGGATATTGTGGGGCTTGATATCGCAGTGCACGTACCCCAGTGCGTGCATATGAGAAAGAGCCATGAGAACCGATCTCGTGTGATGCTTCACAACAGGCTCCGGCATGCCTTTGCCAGCGCTGGACTTGATGATGTCGGCCAAACAACCTCCGGAAGCGTACTCGAGAAAGATATTGTATAATTCCTGACCATCTTCTTCAGTCGTATCGTCCCCGAAACATCGGATGATGAACGGACAATTGTTGAACAGATCGAGAAGCTTCTTTTCTTTGACAAGATCCTTGGACTCCGATGATTTTGAAGATTTGACAGCGACGACGGGTGGAATATTAGTACTGAGGCAGCCATCTTCTTGTTGGGTTATGCCTTTAGAGACGAAGGCAAAACCCCCTCTGCCCAAAGTTTCTCCTCTAATCCAATGCATCTTCGAGTGTTTCTTGAAATCTTAATTTCTCATAAATTCAAAAATTTGTACTACAAGTGCATATGAAAAGAATGGAGGCTGCCCGTTTATTTATATACGATAGATAGAATGGCCGAGCGAGTATATTATTTTAGTTCCTGTATAATTTGAACAAAATCGGATTTGCATGAGAATCCTAGATTAGCACTCATCGTAATCAATTTTTAGTTCTGTGAGGAGCTTACGTAGTTTTCGATTTTGTTCTATTGGATTTTCTTGGATTGGCTAAAATCTTCCTTAGATAATTAACGCTGCCACATCGAACATATGATTTTAATTGGGAAAATATCACTTTTTATAATCTATTAGGAGACCAATTTGCCTTCATTAAAAACATGAAAATGCGAGGCTTTTGCAAATTAAAATTAAATAATTGTTTTCAAAAGCTTTTTATATATATATATATATAGAGATGCCAAAAAATTTTAATACTTTAATCCCTAAAATATGGCCTTTTTTTTTTTTTCGATAAAGATTTTCTTTAAATTATTGTCCCCTTTGCTTCTATTTATTACTTATCCAAACTAAGATTAAATTTATCTTAACTCTTCGTCCCTTACATAAATTTCACGTTTTTTATTCTTACCTATTTCGTTTATTTCACTTATCTTCGTCCTCTTTTAAATGTTTATAAATCAATATTAAATTTTTTTGAGCAATTGTTTTTAGGTTATTTGCATCATTTTTTTCAATGTATATTATTCAAATTAGAACTTCGGGAAAAAAACATTTTCAAAGAATATTTTTATAATATTATCGAAATTATCCTTTTTACTTGACGATAATATTTATTACTAGTTTCATTATTTTAAATATATTTTAATTTAATTTTAATTATCAGTTGCCTTATCAACTAATTTTATTTAGGTTTGAAAATGACACGGTTACAAAAAGTATTATTTAGTTCTGTTCTTCCGATAATGACCCGGTATATGATATATTCCATTGTTACGAATGTAAGAATTTAAATTGCTAATTTGGGAAAACAATTTCTCCAAATCAACCACTATTAACCCGGAATACAATTTTTAATCAATATTTTTATTTTTATTTTTATTTTTTAAAAAATTCACTACTCTATTAAAACTTGAACTTTTTAAAAGAAAAATACTTTAAAAAATATACTAGAAAACCCTGTGAAACACATTGATCGATCACTTTACAGTTATTTGTAGGTTTGGAAATTCTTTGTTGGATAAAGTTATTTAATAAAGTTAACATAGAAAAAAATAGAAAAATACAATTTTCATACGAAATTTACGTTCCAATAAAAATTCCATATCAGCGTCCACGTCGACCAAAAACACACGTCCACCAAAAAAACACCAAAAATTTCGACCCTCCCAATGATAGAAGGTTAACATAAGGCAAGCCAGATTTGACTCTCATTAACTCTGATACGACGCAGATAATGAAAGGATATTGATAGACATAACATGGTTACTTTACATGATCTGACAATTTATAATAATAATAATAAAGACATATAATAAGTGAGGAAACAACTATATATTATCTACGCAAACAAAGTCAAATATATACATATATATGATTAATGGAAATTGTCAAAAAATTATTGATCTGCAAAATTTTCAACTTATTCGGATTATCTGCTAATCTAATTTGAGTAAATCTCTTGTGAGACAATCTCACGAATCTTTATATGTGAGACGGGTCAAACTTACCTATATTCACAACAAAAAAATAATATTTTTAGCATAAAAAGTAATATTTTTTAATGGATTACCCAAATAAGAGATCTATCTCATAAAATACGACCAGTGAGACCGTTTCACTCAAGTTTTGCCATCTAATTTAATGCAAGAAGGAAAAAAACGATTTTATTCAATAAACACTCTTCCATAAACATTTCCATGAATTTACAGGTTCATATCATGACAAAACGCAAACCATTTAATTCACATCTCTAAATACAAAGTAATATACAAACAAGGAAGCTACCAAAAAAATAAGCAAATTTTTTTATGAGAAATAAGACTTCCCACAAAACAAAACAAAACAAAATAAAATCATAACAATCCTCTTAAGAATCAAACGAAAATCAAATCACACAAGATGAAGAGTACTGATCTCCTCCTTGCTCAATCTCAGATGCAGATCCTTCGTCTTCCTCGTCAAGCTGCTGATGCTGAAGCTCAACCCCCAGACCCCCATGGCCAGTCCCAAACGCCTTGATATGATCTTTCAAAGACCTTTTATGCTTAAAATCAGAGCCACAAATACAGTACCAAATATTGCCACAGTTCTTCTCGTGTGTCCTCCAATCACCTTTCACCGCGAATGGTTTCCCACACTTTCTGCACGTGAAGGGTTTGCTTCCATGTTTCCTCTTGTAATGTGTTTGAAGGGTTCTGAAATCTTTGAGTGGCTTCGCTGTCGGGTTATCGATGTTGTGCTTGCAATCAGGGACGCAGCAGTAGCATGGTAATCTTAGCATGGCCGTGGGCTGCGTGCCTCGTAGGGATTCGGGGCCTTTTCTATATTGTGATCCATGCCCCCATAAATGCATCTGAAATCATGTATGCCCACATTTGTGAAACTTATTTCACCATTTTTCTCGAGCGGCAATTTCATTATTTTAAAATGTTATTACAAATAATCGCGTGCCTAGAATATAATAGGTTAGTTTATGTTAAATGAAGAGTATTTCTCCATCTATTCCAACATCATAGATCATATGAGTCCCTCGTATTTTTATGAAAGTTGACGTATATACTGATGATCCAATGGCTAACATTTAAACATATCATAACAGGAAAAATATTTTAGATGTAACATAGAATATTAATCTGCATCTAATTCCAACAAATAAAATAGTCAGTATAATTTTAATTTCATGCAGCAAGTGTAAAATTAAATTTCATGTTTCAGTTTTGAAAATATATTTACGAGCTTTGACCCATTCTAAATCACGTACGTCCCCATCCTCATACACCGGCACTTGCTGCGTATCTGCTCAGACAATGAGGCGGCTGCATAGGTATTATGGTGGAGTGAAAGCAGAAATTAATACCCAACTAACTACTGCAGTGGTCGATGAAAAAATTTACACTGCAGTGAAACAATTCAAAATTTTATTTATTGAAATAGTACGTAGCATGTAGGGTATGGACACATAAACTTTACAATATGAATGTACTGTATCGAGGAACTGACAAATGAAACATGCGTCGTGTTACTGTATTTTGTGCAGTGGACATCTACATATTGATAGGGATGGCAAGTTTCACTATGACTTCTGTTGAAAACCCGAAACGTAACGGAACAGGTTTATGGACTAATTTTTTAGTTTGTTTTCTGAGATATTTTTGAATTCCCGAAATGATTCGGAGCAGATTTCTGAATATTATCCTCATCTTTGAACCCGTTCTTATAATAATTATAATATTATTATTAATAATGTAATAATAAGTTTGAGTTCGGAAATTCCCGAACCAGCCCTGCCCCGCCTCATTACTACTTTTGAAGTAGATATGAAGACGATGATGGAAATGGAGATTTAATTTGTCAAGGGTTTGGGTTCGAGGAGCTAGCTAGGATGGGGCGGGAGTGGTCGGGATAAGAGACATCACTAGATGACGACGACGATTTAACCCCAAAAAAGAAGCAAAACATCTGAAGCATAATGCACCATAATAAGTTTATGTTCTTATTTTTAACTTATCCAAATGCTAATTTTAGTTATGTATACATTGATGTGTGATATTTTTAATCATATATATCTCGTTAGATCAATTGTAGTCTTTAAACTATGTTTTTTTAATCAAATTTAGTCATGCTTTCCAAAATCATGTAATTAAATAATCAACATTATTGTTAAATTTTTGTAAGTACATAGTTGAACAAAAATTCTTGAGCTATGCATGCATGTTTGTCAACATAATCATAAATTTTAACAATAGTATCAGTCATATAGTTACATCATTTTGACAAAAATTAAAGAAAAAACATACTAGACTAGAATTGATTTAACGAAATATGCTTGACTAAAAATATGACAAACAAATACATACAAGCCTAAAATTCGCAATGTAAGTTTTTTATTTGGCACATTTAAAGGGATTTTCTAAAAATATACCATCTCACAGCTATCTTAGTTGAAACAATTATAAATATTTGTCTTCTCAAAATAGTGGTGTTAATAGTCAATTTCATTTATCAAAATTTAAAATTTTAATTTTTTTATGAGCTGGATCAAGTTATCGATTCGTTAGATTTACGAAAAATTCTTATTTCTTTTTTTAAAAAATATTCAAAGTCGGTCAATCAATTATCATCAACAAAATTCTATTTAATTTTGATTCCATACGGTATGTCTATAAATAGCACTAAAAGGTTGATAATCATAAATTAGTGAAGCTCCTGTGTGTGTGTGTGTGTGTAGCAAGAGCCGTTTATTATACAATGAATTCTTTCAAATTTAACCATAAAAACATATTTGATGAAAATAAAAGAGGTAGAATTATTAAGTTTCAAAGCATATATTTAAATCATCAATAATTTATTAAAAATAAATAAATGTTTCAAAATTAAGCATGATTAATTAATATCAATATATGCTTGACCGTGCCGGTGATATAAATGCCCAATTTCAGAGAAATAAAACAGAGGAGAAATACTAAATTACATTTAAAAGCCATAACTAGGAAGAGGCTACAGGGAGAACTACTTGTCAAATCAAGAAGAAATATCACAATGACGGCATTAAAGAGAACATTTCTTGTAAAAATTACGTTATAACCCAGTTGATTAAGAAGAAGAAGAAACAAATCAATAAGTCTGTCTATTTTTCAACAAGGGGAAATTATATTATTGGCAAAAACGTGTGTATAACGGTTTCAAAATATGTGAGATGGATATCTTATTTGAGTAATGAAAAAATATTATTTTTTATTGTGAATATCAGTAGGGTTGATAGTCTCACAAATCCATCTCACAAAAAACTTACAATGTGTTATATATAAAAAGTAAAACAGATACGTAAACTATTTAGTGAAAAGATGCTGATTAAACTTTATTCTAGGGTTCATCGAAAAATGGGGAAGAGAAAAAGAAGATTACCTGGAGATTATTGTATCTGTTAAAAGTCTTGGGACAAAGGTGACAAGAAAACTGTGTCGGACCGATGAGAATCTGCGAAGGAGTGGGAATCCAATACTGGCCCATTTTTAACCCTTTTAAAGGCAACCCGGTGAGTATATCCACACCATCTTTATCCATGATTTCGCCATAGCCCACCTCAGAACTAGGGCTTGGGAGCCCTATATGTAACGCTACAGTTACATTTTCATCTTCAAAATTAGGATATTTCTCTGGATTTTGTTGGTAGTTGAGTGAATAATCTGAGGAGGTTTCGGTGCATGAATCTTGGTTGAGGCTGAGGGTATTGAGGAGAGGAAGAGCTTCTCTCGGAGGAGACGAAGAGTAGGGATAATACAGATGATGAGCAGATGAAGAATAGAGAGGAATGAAGTTGAAGCACTGTGCTGTGAAATTATTGTAGGGTTCTGTCATGATTGAGGAAGAATATTGGAGGAGGAGGAGGGACGGAAGTGCGATCGAGCTCTCGGGTTGAATGATTGAATTGTTATATAAGATCAGCTGACACAGCTTGTGGTGGCTTTAATTTGTTCCTCCCATGTGGATTGGTCCAACCATTTAACAAACCTCACGGTATATTCTCGATTTACTTGCAGTAATTACGAGACTAGTTTTGATAAATTTAATTTGAATTATCTTTAATCATATAAAAAAACCTATGGTAAATCAATATATTTTGATAAATAATCGTATGTGACACTAATCATTTGTAGAACTTAAGTCAAACATTAGACAAAACATATGAGTAATCAATCAATGTCTTCACATCAAGCGATATATATATAAATATATATATATATATATATATATATATACACACACGAAGCTGCATTATATTTCCTTCTTTAATTAACTTTAAAGACTGTAAATTGTCCAAAAACTTGAAAGTGATTAAAAAAAGTGAGTTGATTTGTACTGTATGTACATTAAAAAAAAAAACTAATCCTTAAAGTACATTAAAATCCTTAAACACAACCATTCATTAATTTTCTTATAACTTTCAATGACATTTGTACTACCAATTACGCAATCATGTAATCTACCAAATTTTAATGTCTTGTAAACAATTACATGCACAATTGAATATATATATATATATATATATATATATAAATTCAATTGTGCATGTAATTGTTTACAAGACATTAAAATTTGGTATATATATATATATATATAATATCCCAATATATAGTTACATGTATTATGTAGCATATATAATAAATAAAAATGTCTGTTTCACATAACAAAACCAAAAAATATAACACATGATGATGATTTTTCTTAATAAAAGATTTACATGCAAAAACTATACATTTCACAAAATTTGTCCACAAATTAAGGTAGATGGATGGATCCAAATATAAGCTGGATGTGAGGCAACTTTCTATTATAATAATAATATACATGCAATTTTAATGAAATATTTCAATTATATAAACTTAAGTGTCATTCCTCCTAACAGCCATATATGGTAATGGGGCCTGTGCAAAAAGCAATAAATACTATGATATTTGATTGTGTCTGCTTCGTTCGAGAATTGAGGCGGGCAAGCAAAAGGAATGGGGATATATAACCAAATTTGTATTATTATTGTTAAATTAAAATATATATAATATATATATATATATAAAAGCATGTATGTTCCCACAAGATTTTTAGTTTACTTTATATGAATCATGAATATTAAAATTGTTGACATGTATATATATTTTTGTTAAATTGTTCATCAAATATATCAACTTGTGTGTCCATCAATGAAATGTCTTTTTCTCTATTGAATGTGATAAAATATATATATATATATATATATATATATATATATATATATATATATAACTGATTTCAAAATTACTGGCAAACGTCTAAGATTTATTTTTATTTACATATATAGAATTGGTTAAAAATTAAAGTATAATTAATACAAGGATCGACATGTCTTATCATATTGTATAATTAATAAATACATTATTTGTATTGTTGAAAGAGGGACGGGACAGCTGTGGACAATTGGTGATGAAAATGATGTTACAAGTGACTGTTGAGCTACGAGCATGACGTCATCCAAAACTTTATTGCCATTTGATGTGTTGCCTGATGACAGTGATACAACCCCATTTTTTTTTTTTTACCAATTACAGAGCTCACAACATTTTACTAAAAAAAAAATCAAATATCACTCTTTTTTTATTTTTTCAGTTTAAAAAAAAAACACTTTTTCCTCAGTAACTATGATCAGAAGTGCATTCATCTTACTTCTGATTAGCAACATGGTTTATACTAAAATTCATGCATATGGTTCCTATCAGTAAATAAATTTTACCATAGTATATCGTTATGATATAAATATATATCACAATGCCATGAAATTTAGTAAATTATGCAATCGAGCCAACCTGTGCAAGAATTAACATATATATATATTAACAATGTTTCATCTCACATTGATTCAACGGATCCCATCGGTATAATTTGGAATTCGTCAACGCATAAAAATAACTTAATCTTTGAATTTGAATCACATCAAATATTATATTTCTGCACCAAAAAATTGACACGTGACACCGTCACTTCAGACAACAGAATTGACTCCATTTTTGGTCCAATCCTTTAAAGTACTATAGTTAGTGTTATTGCCTTCTTTAGAAAATGTATGTGGATATTTATTGTGAAAGGAACAGTTGTCGTCGTAGCTACCTCCCAAATTCTGCTTTCATGTTGATCAAATAAATTAAATAAGCATTTCAATGAGAACATGACAAACGGTGCATGTATCGATCTAACATACCTCAAACTTTTGTTGTGGTAGCCATGCATAATATTTACGTGATTTTGGTCGCAAATTATGTACAGACTTGATCCATTTAATCTTAATTCACGTGTTATCCAGTTAAATAAAGATTACCTTAGAAAAAATTCACATGCACTCGCTAATAATGGTGAAAATACTTGCAACCGTTCATGAGTTGCAGAGGTACTCACCAAAAAGAAGTACTGACTTCGACAAGGATGTTTCAGAGCCTGTCATTAGTTCTTGCATGCAAGTTTTCTTTATATGTATTAATGTATGTATATGTATATATATATATATATATGTGTGTGTGTGTGTGTGTAGTGTGTGGATTTGGCTCCAATTTGTCAGAGTTTTTATTCTCATATGGACACAGAAAGAAACCTGTAAAGAGACTGACAGGATGTAGGAAACATGTGATGTGATGAGTGAGTCTAAGGCTGATTTCGCAGAAACAACATCAGTGGAGACTGCAGTCTCACCCCAATTCCCATTCAGACAATTTGGGAGGCATGGAAGTAGACTTCTCAATGAGCACGGAAGGGACACACTGCAAATTTATAAACATACATATACAAAATAGGCCCCGCAGGCGTCCTGAATAATAAAGGATAATAACAAGTGTATCGGTTATCAATATTGTATATATAAACTCCATACAATTATTATTATCCTCCTTTGTCGATGAATCTTCTTTTACCGGAGAAAAATTCTGAAAAGTTGGACCGGGGATCGGTTTAATGGATGGGGTCAAAAAATCCAGAGGTTGCACAAAGAAACGAATCGTCTCTGTTGTTCTCATTCGATTAAAGTCAACTTAGCTCGAATACTTCAGAAGGAAAAGAGGATAGAAAAGCTGTCGGAGCATAAAGAATATTACTAAGGCAGTGTTATCAATTCTCAATGATAAGGGGGATCTTTCGGATTGGAAATCGCCGATCATAACGCTTATCCAAGAACCAGTCGATTTTCGACCTATTAGCCTATGTAACACCTGCTACAAAATTATGGCTCGAGCAATCACAAATCATAACGCTTGGTCAAGCACAACGGGTTTTTACAGTTTGGGTTTACCTTTGCCGAACAAGGCTTCGGCAATAGCCCGGGGCTCATTTTACAAGCCCCTTTCTATTGGGTCGGACTCAATTTTGGCTCCTGGGCTCTAATCATCCAGCCTATTTCCTAGATCCACCCCAAGCCTATGATTATGACTCCCCAACACGAGACTTTTAGTCTAAACAATATTTATGTGTTTAAGCCTTCTTCGCTCACAGACATTAATGAATGACAAAGCCTAAAAGTGAAAATATTTCAATTACAAGTAAGTGAAAATTAATTCAACTGCTTGAGCTTCAGAACAGCAAGCCATGCTCCCGAGCAGAATCTGCAAGGGCCTCAATCCGCCCATGGTAGGGGTAACCACCCCGATCGAATGCTACCTTTGTTATTCCTTTTTCAAGACAACTTTTTGCTATAATTTCACCAACTCTTTTGGCAATGTCCTGACATCACAAACCTTTATGTTAATGCTTGTAAAAAAAAGTCATGGATAAGGGATAAAACGAAGGTAAAGCAGCGAAGAATGAACCCTGCCTGCTTTCACAATTTAATTCCAGCAGAGTAAATGTCACATTCATAGCTCACCAGATTGTTCCACACAAGGGTTCACAACTCTTGAATTGCAATTTCAGTTCGATAGCTAAAGGTTATAATTTTATTGACCATTGACAAGGACAGACTTGCAAGAACAAGCTACTTAAGCTTTTCTATGTAAATTTTTAGGCATGGTTCCCTACAACTTTTTTTTTCCATATAATTCACTATGGGAGTAAAATCTTTTAGTTGAATACTCATATGCAAGTCACTGGGATGAAAATTTAAGAAATATTCACAAGTTGGATAACGATGGAACGAGCAAAGAAAATAATTTGTTGGCCAATGGGACTCTTCAACGGCTAAGAATTTCTAAAATAATCAATTAGAACATGATAAATATGCAGCGAATGCATTTAGCAACGCTACTACTTTGATTTCTGATATGTGGAATTCACTTACAATGGTAGGACCGGAACTGTAGTCAAACTCCTCAGAGATGGGTTTCTGCACGGTAGAGGCAGAAGCAAGAGTATGCATCTTTGAATCGTCGATCACCTGAACATAGATATGCTTGTTCGAGCGAAAAACACACAATCTTGGTCTTTCTGTTGTCCCTTCAACCTGAATAAAATGTGTATTTGTAAATTTAATAGAGTACAAAAGCTCCAAAATTCAAATGAAAAGTTGATCCCTAAAAAAAGTGCATATAGCTCAACTTTTATTTCATATCTCACGAGCTTTTGGTACAATGGCATAAATGTCTATCTTACCTCAATAACAGGAAAATAGCATCTTAAAAGCTCCTAGAGCGTATTTACTCGATCAATTTAGCAACATTTATTAAGATCTAGCATCTTTTATCTTCAAAAACTAATATGAAGAGATTCACAGCTTTAACCTTCAATCCTACAATTAATATCAAAACCATGATCATATGTTCGGAACTTGTAGCTGGACCCGTCTACGGCCGTTACTCGGAGATGGAATGTTAGGAGCAACAGTTGCTTATATTGTTCTGAATGGCAAAATTATTGAGATATAGCACGTGGGCTACTGTATGGTGTGGAACATTTATAGGTTTGTTAACGGGAATAACTTTTGATAGAACACCATGCGCTTGATCCAACATGTTGCATATGGTAACAATTAACAAATGATCAGTACAAGTTTGGCAGCACGATACAAAGTGAACTTGATTATTTACTAGCAACTGCAGCAGTAGACTTAAGCAGAAACAATATGAGCAAGTGCAGCAACATGATCAGGATCAAAAAAATTATACAATCAATATGTAACTAAAGTTTTCTTCTTTATTGCCTTCTCTAGCTAAATAAGGATGAATTATGTAGAAGATCGCCCATGAGCAAACCATGCAAGTAAACAACAATAAGATAAAAGGACCGGTGAACATAATTCTTATCCTAAAGAGCAGGCCACCATTCACCATCACAAACCTTACATACAACCTCGACAACAATTGGCCAAAATAACAGCACTAGTTCACTCATTTTGGCAAAGACTTGGGTCTTGGGGTATTTTTTATACCTATTTAAACAGTTAAACTTTTTTCATCAATAATCTCATATACCTAGAAAGCCGATTCTTGTCGATCCTAAAACAAACATGATAGAAAACTTGCCTTCTTGCGGATACGAGAATGGCGAGCAATTCTATCCTCTGTTCGAGTCCCGGACTTGGCTTGAACAATCAGTGCCCGAGGTCGGTGGCTCAGTAACGGCAACGAATTTGGGCGACACCCATTGCAAAGCTGCTTCTGTTTGGTACTGACCAGAGTGGTCTGCAGAAACGAGAGCGAAACTGAAGTGCTGGACATTTCTTATCACCTCTCTATCTAAATGTTTCCTAGAGGGAGAGAATGACGTTGGCTTCAAGATAAGGAGAGAGAAAGGAAGGGCCAGGGAACAATGTTTATGGTATTTACAACGTGACCCTTTAAAAGATGAAAATTATAATTTGCACACCAAAAAGGTTCTACTCTTAGAAATTACTGTTTTAACTTTTAATATTTGCCCCATCTCAATTAAAACAATAAAACTTTATATCGTAAAAATGATTAAATTCAAAGTTTTTACCTCATCTCACGTTAAACGTAAGTTTTATGCTGAGAAAAGGACAAAAACTTACGTGAGACAGTCTCACGGGTCTTATTTTGTGATACAGATCTATTATTTTGGTCATCCATAAAAAATATTACTTTTTATTCTGAATATCGGTATGGTTGATCTGTCTCACACATAAATATTCATAAAACCGTCTCATAATAGACTTACTCTAAAAAAAAGTACTTAATCTTTCTTTCAATTTATTACCTGATGTTTTGTCATTTATCTCATTAGTCAATGGGATGCCTTAGTATGATCCCTGAAAATATATCTATATACGACACTTATTGGTTGGATTTGTTGTAATGGATTTAAAATAATTTATATAATAAATGACTTGAATCACTTGTTTTTTTTTTTTTTTAATCACTTGTTTTTGTTTTCTGGAAAGATTTTCCTTCCCTCAGAGTGATGACAATCTCATTTATTTTCTTTCTCCAAAATATATTTTTCCTCCTTTTTATATGCCAATTAATCATTACTTTTAACTAACTTTTCTTAATTTCCCAAAATACTCTATAATTGTATTTATTATATAATAACATGAAAATATTATATTTATTTTATTTTAATGTAAAGGCCAAACATACAATCTATTTGCCCAATCGTTGACCCAATAGCACAAATCTACAAAGTCTTGCCAGAAGAAATAAAACGTGAAAATTCCCAACGGTCGAAAAGTAATAGACAAATAGCGAATTAAATCAGAAAATCCCTTCCCCTCCAAGTTCCAACGGTCCACTCTCTCTCACTTCGTTTATTCTCCGCTTTCTTTCTTTCTTTCTTTCTTTCTTTCTAATAAGCTCTGATCTGGGATTTTACACACACACTTGGATTTGAACTTGTTATTTTTCGTCTGTATATGTGAAATTATTTTTGCTTCTTTTACAGAGATAAGACTAAATGGACGTTGCAATAATTGATTGGAAGAATGTAGATTCAAGATTTGTGAGAGACGAGATGTATGAGCTCATCAACGCCCCGAAATGGATTGATTTTTTGGCCTCGGACGACCCTCTTGATGATGAAGCCTGGTTTTGCCGCCCCAGTAAGCCACAAAACAAACACACGCACAAACGGGTCTGTGGGGGTATAGATACAATGCAGGTGTATGTATAGTTGGGGAGGGGTTTGATTTTCTTGTTTTTCTCTTGCGCTTATGACTTTTGGGGTGTTTATTCGGTTCATCAATGTTTGAGTTAATGTATAGGTTGTAATCACCCGAAGTCAGCTGAAGATTTCTTTCATGGGAAAGAGAGGACTCCCACTTCGAATTCTAAGGTTTATTCTGCCTTATATTTCTTGTTCACTGCACAATTTATGTTTGGTTTTGAAAATTTATGTCATTCGGGTGTTCGGATTTTAATGAACGTGCAACAATTCCCCGTCCGGTAGATTTTTTCTTGCCATGGTTTTTCACATCTGAGCTTCAATTTGACATTTTCAAAATAAAAAAAAAAATATGGTCGGCGTTTGGCGTGCATTATATAGTTCAGATTCTGACCCATTTGTTATGGTTGAAAAAATAACATGCTCCACTGTACTACAATTCGAATGACTAAAGCCAACGAGCCCGTTTATATCAAAGTTGGTGACAATTACACAAAAGATGAAGAATGCCCCGGATTCGATAAGATTTTGATTACGTTATGATTGCCTGCTTTTCTCATTTACTGCGTGTGTGTCTCCAGCTTCAGAGATCTTCAAGAGTTTCTGAGATTCTTCCATTCGGTGAAGAAAAAACAAGGTATCGATTACAGTATTTTAGCGTTTAAGTTTAGCACAGTGTGGGTGGATCTAGGGATCGTCTACTAACACTGGTTCTCCGGTTTGTAAATCTTATGAGAGGTAAATCTTGAACCTGTCACGCATAACATAAACAGGATATTAACTCATCTAAAACCTGCAGAGATGCGAAGTTGAAGAAAAGGGCGACAAATCCAACTTCTGTTTTGTTAAAGGACACAAACGACAGCAAAATCCTTGTTGATGGGGAAAATCAAAATCCCAACTTCTCAACCCCTCCAAACAACAAAGCTAAACTCAGAAAAGAGGCAATCAAATCAAGCACGGACAAGAAACCAAGGGATGATAGTGCAATGAGAAAAGCCTATCAAATACCAAAGCTGAGAAGTACTTTATCTGCAAGAGATTTGTTCTCTGGTGGAGGGGATATACTGAACAAGGTTGCAGAATTCTGTAATGAATTGAAGAAACTAGCTACTAAGGTTAGAGATAGTAAAGATATTGGGGACGTCGATTCTGGGGATTCTGGGGAGTTGAATGCCAAAGAAAAGGAAAAGAAGCCATTACTAGAGTTGAGCGGAGATGATGTGAAAGTAACGGAAACCAGAATGTCAAAGGAAAAGCAGCAAAAGATCAGGTAAATTTCTCTTCCACTCAGGGTGCACCCCATAAAAGTATTCCCATCAACCAGGAAAAGTTCAATTTTATGTGTGATTTTATCACAAAGCTTTCAGGTCCAAGGATGCATTAATTAATTGTATATTAAAAAATGCATTAATTTTTTAATCAGCTAGCTGTAAGAATCTTGAAATCTATTGCAGAAGAAAAGATGATGCAGAGAACCACAACCCTATGGTATCCGTGGACGTGAAAAATATCAAGGATGGTTTGCCAAAGATTCGAACTTTACCTCCTACTCCACAGTGTTTCTCTGCAAATCGTGGGACTTTGAAAGCTGAGACAACACCTAAGACTTTCATGTCCAAACCTCTGGTATGTGATACACAATATCCAATTATGGATTGATTTCAAATTTAAAATTCGACAACAATCTTCTGAAAGAAGAAAAAAAGTATAATGAGGCAGCTCTCTAGGTAGATGGTTCGGCTCCTTGCAAATTCTCGTGCTTAATCGCACACACCAGAAGCCAAAGAAAACTTGCACATATTTCTAATATGCCAGATGTGTGTTTCTGACTGAACATAACAATGCTTAAAAAACAGGGAAGAGGGATTCTGCAAGAGGTTAAGCAAACCAACAAAGAGAGAAACCAGGTTGAACATGAGAAGATCAACCCTGAAGGAGAAACTCCAGTTGGAGCAGCAAGAACTTTGAATGCTTTCTGGTTCTTAAAACCTTGCACTTTTTCAAGCTAATAAGTAGCATTAAAATAACTAAAGAGATATTTATATATATAGAGCCATTCTTTTATTATTTGTACATTTGCTTGAGAATAAGTTTGAAACAAAATGTTGTAAAACATTATATAACCATGACGTACTTGAAATTAGATGAGAAAGATTCTTTCCTACCACCAAATTATTTATCAATTTCTATCAAGAAGGTGGAATAGAATAGTCATTATATAAATATGGCACAGTAAGCAACCACGGACCCTACGCATCAGCTCCTTTCTCGATCAACTCGGACAGCTCCACTGATTGAGATAGCATCTACCTTAAAAACAGACAGCATACTAGTGCAACTAATGAGAAATAGGTCGCGGTAATTGTTTCAAGAATACCACTTTCAGTCCAGATAATTTTTCGAACTCAAATTGGAGAGATTGAAGTATTGAACCCCCATCTCGACACCTCGTTGCAAATCACAGGGTCAGCCCCTGGGAGGAAAGTCTATGACTTGAATTTGGGTTTTCGCATAAGTTAAACAAACCGTACATAATTGCATTTCAGCGATATCCCTCTAAGTCGCTCTAAATTGAAGATGCTACAGTAGAAAAAAATGGCAACAAGCTCGTATTCAACAGTAATATATAACACCACCAAGGGGAAAAGCCCCAAATCAATACCCAATTCATGAGAAGAAAACGTGATTAGCTTTTATTATCTCAAAACACATCAACAATCGGTATCCCACAAGAACCACAATTCCTCAACATTTTTATAGCGTCAAAAACAGATAGGAAAAAAAAAACGGGGGCCAATATTCACAAGCTCAGTTTCGTCAAACAGGGGTTGTAATCCCAGATCGTTCAAAAATCATCTACCTGGTATTGTTACAAAGTATACAGTTCAAGATCCTGGAACAAGCATACCTCAAACGTGGAAATATTCCACCAGTATGAGAACTCGACTCCCTCCAGATATCCTCCATCGTCTCCACAAACAGATTCAAGCTTCTGACCGGGGGGATGTAAAGGGTCAAAGGGACGGCAGAAAACGCCACGGCGAAGAACAAATGCAACATCTTCGAACCCAACCGCAATTGACTAAGTGGGCTTGTGAAAGAAACAATCTTTTTTAGTGGGATTGCTCTTGATTCGTCAAAGAAACTGAGACAGAGGGGCTCGCTCCTGGATTTGGAAATTATGGAGTGGTTGATTTTAGAATGATGTGGTGGGATTGGGGAACGCCAGCTTAGATTTCACAACTTGATTTAAAACTCATTTATTGGTATTTTATTTAGTTGAAGATTTCATTTAATAACATCGTTTTATTTGGATAACAACGGGCCCTCGGAGGTCTACCCGTGATCTCCACAACTGCTGCTTTCTGTGGAGTCCTTGCATCTTTCTATTTTCACTTAAATTGTTCATATTTATTCGGAATAATTATAGGTTGCGTTTGGATTTATAGATTTTATATTTTTGAGAGGATTGTTTTTGAAATACATATATTTTAAATGATTGATTTGAAATTGAAAGATAAAAAAAATACTCAATTAACCATAAAATATTCCAAATTTTTCATATGAACTTGGACCCGATAGATATAATATATTCGAGTTAAGTCCACATAAGCATCATATTAACATTTAATATGATGAGATTATATGGAAATATACTTATGAAAAAGTTTAATCAACAATAAATCATATTCTAAGAAAAAATATATTCCAATTATTTCCGAAGATCCCATTTTTGGTGGGTTTTTTTTAAAAATATTATAATTTTAAAACTTATTTATTAAAATATAGCAGTTTTCAAAACTTTACGAAAATATGGTAATCTGGAGAATGAACCCGCGGGGGATTCTCAGTAGGCGACGGTTTATCCAAAACCGTCGCTATTAGCGACGGTATTCCATAGCCGTTGCTAATTGCGACGATTTGAACAACAACCGTCGCTATGGCAAGGATTCCCTTCCTTTACACAATTCCAAATAGCGACGGTATTCCAAAAACCGTTGCTAATTGCGACGGTTTGAACAACAACCGTCGCTATGGCAAGGATTCCCTTCCGTTACCCAATTCCATGCGTATAACGGTGTGTTTGGCGACCGGGATTTGGGAGGATTTCATGAGATTTGGATTTCAAAATCCTATTTTTATTGTTTGGCAAGATGTTAAAAAAAAAGGATTCGGACTTGCTTAGGATTTCATGGGATTTCCACAAGTATATCCAAATCCCATCAAATTTGATAAGATTTGGTGGGATTTGGATTTTAAAAACATAAAATTACTTTTTTATCCAACACATCATTTTCCACCAAAAGTTTCTAAATGGTTAGACTTTTTTTTCCTTTTTAACTTTTTTTTAGAAGATGAAAGATTTCGTTTAAATTTTATAAGTTTCTTGTGTTATTTACTGATTAATATAATAAAAATTATAGTAATTACCAAAACCTCTTTTTACGTTTAATAATTAATTTTATGTTAAAGTTTGAAGTTGTTTTATGATTTTTAATTATTATTTTATGTGCACTATGGTTAATAAATAATAATTAATTTTTGAATTTACAAATACAAATAATAGAGAAGAATTATTAATTTCTAAACTTTTTTTAGTTATTTATGTTTATATAATTTCTAAGGGTAGTTTAGTAAAATTTTAAAATTCCAAATTCGAATCCTTTTTTCTCCAAATAAGAAATGGATTTGTAAATAACATTTTTAAATTTTAAACCAAACACCAAATAAAATTTCAAATACTTGAGCAGTTTTTTTTCTTCGGTCCATGTCTTTTTTTTTTAATAAAAATTCAGTGATTCTCTTTCTGTCGCATATCAATTTATCCAGCTCAAAATATATTTTAATTTCTCAAAAAATAAAATAACGTTATTTCACATATAAATTTAATTCCATAACAATAATATATTAAATTTAAAAAAAATAATGTTACCTCTTAGGATTTACTTGTATGAAATAACCTGTCAAAGTTAAGCTTTATTACAAAAACAAAAATTATAAAACAATATTAATTCAATAAAAATAAAATTGATGAATCAAAAAATTTTATTCAATCACAATCAAAAAGTTATAATTTATTTCACATAATATATTTTGAGCTGGATAAATTGATATGCGACAGAAAGAGAATCACTGAATTTTTATTAAAAAAAAAGACACGGACCGAAGAAAAAAAACTGCTCAAGAAGAGTGTCGAAACTGAAAAGTTGAGCCGAAGGATGAGATGAATTCGTCAAATACTCGGTGAGATTTATAGGCATGGGATTGTGTAAAGGAATCCTTGCCATAGCGACGGTTTTTGTTCAAACCGTCGCAAGTAGCGACGGTTTTGGAATACCGTCGCTAATAGCGACGGTTTTGGATAAACCGTCGCCGACTGAGAATCCGTGTCACTCTATCCCTTATTCTGAATCCGCGGGTTCATTCTCCAGATTACAATATTTTCGTAAAGTTTTGAAAACTACTATATTTTAATAAATAAGTTTTAAAATTATAATATTTTTAAAAAAAACCCCATTTTTGGTTGTATCAAAATTAGAAATCCAACTCGAAAACTCGTTCAAAATATGTTATCAAAGATGTGTCATCAGCATGTGATACTTTTTAGAGTTTTTTTAGTTCTTCACGGTGTCAGACACTTGTCTACCAAATGTCTATTTTATATATGCACACGTGTTTAGATTACAAGGTTTCAATTTTTTTTTGTTAGAGCAGTCTCTTGTGAGACTATCTCACAAATCTTTATCTATGAGACGAGTCAACCTTACCAATATTCACAATTATAAGTAATACTCTTAGCATAAAAATTAATATTTTTTCATGGATGACCCAACAAGATATTTGTCTCACAAAATACAACCCGTGATACTGTTTCACATAAATTTTTGTTTTTTTTAAAGCTAAGTGTCTCACATAAATTTTTATCTTTAAAAATTTTAAAGCTAAATGCATTCTTCTACAAATATTTTATTTTAGTGTAGAAATAAATAATAAGGGTGTCCGTCGACCTTTTGAAAGAAGGGCGGATGTACTATGTGGGCTTCTCTGGCTTTTGATGGGCAGAATTTTGGGTCAAACTTATTTAATAATTCAGTTCCATTATTCTCGTTTAATATTGGGGAAGTAAGCCAATTTTTTTTAGTAGTTTAGCCCACAATTTTATATTGGTCATAATATTGAGGAAACTAATGAATTTTTTTTTCTTCTCTCAAAAATATGCAATTTTTTTTATTTGTGTGAGACGGTCTTACGTGTCATATTTTGTGAGACAGATCTCTTATTTGGATCATCCATGAAAAAATATTATTTTTTATTGTGAATATCAGTAGGATTGACCCGTCTTACAGATAAAGATTCGTGAGACCATCTCACAAGAGACATTTTCGATGATTCACCGGTTCGGTGGTTTTTATTTGGATATTTTTCTAAATTGAAAAAATTGTTCACAGAACAAAATCGCAGCTTGGAAAAGAAAACTGAGAATGGGCCTCGACGTGCATGCATCAACTGCGCTAAGCCTGTCTAAAACAAATTTTTGGTCCTCCTAACAAAAGCACAGGCCTTTGTTTGTGTATGGACACTATTAAGTCTAATTCAACTAATATAATTTAATTGTGGTCAAAATAAGCCACCGCCAACTCTCAACTACCCATCGAGTAGATATGTTTTTTTTTTTTTTAATGGTTTTGGAATAGAGAAAAATGTATTCTTAGAAGTTTTATATATGAAATTAGACTATCTTTCCACTTGCATAAATGTGTAATCATAAAAAAAAAAGTGTAAATCTTGAATTCAGATGATTATTTCTGCTCGATGAAATTTGAAAATCAAGAAATAAATTGTGATCTTTGTGACCCTTCTTCGATAAGATTTAAATTATAGTAAGATGGATTCGATTCACATATTTCTCAAATACAAAGAAAGTAACACCTTATTAATGGTGATCTTTGTCACCCTTATTCCATAAAGAAAAGGATGGGTTCTATTCATGCGACGAAAGTCGTTTTTCACATGTCAAATATGAGTGGCTACAATTAATAATTGCTTTATTTCTGATCATTTTGCTTCTTTTTTTTTTTTGTGGTGGGTATTATTTTTTAATTTAACCAATACAAAAAAGAAAAAAAAAACCTTGGATATTTCCGAGGAATCTATGCAACTTGGCTTTTCTATATTCTTGTGCTGCCTCACCTCTATATATATACATATATAGACCTGAACATCTTAACCATATGCAAATATAATTTAGATCGTATTCCATTTATATAATTATTTTTCATTTGATTGTTGGGAGAAAAAAAAAATACCCAAGAAGGAGGAGGGTTAGAGAGATGGAAAAGCTTGTCAAAATCGTGAATCCGAGCAGCAGCCATGATTCAGATGCGCGAGAAGAAAGGCTGAATAAACTGATCAAAGCCAAGGAAAAGACAGCCAAAATACATGTTTACGTCCAAGATGCTTTAGGAGGGTCGAATCCGACGGTGTGGGAGGTGGCTCGGTCCGTCCAGACGAAGAATTCACCGACGACTTTTGGTCAAGTACGGGTTGTAGATGACCTGCTGACATCCGGATCTGATCGTAATTCGGAGAAATTGGGTCGAGCTCAAGGGCTTATTTCGTTTTCGGACTTGTGCGAATCGGCCCTGACCATGAACCTGAACTTCTATTTCAACGGAGGCGAGCATAAAGGTAGTAGTATTTGTATCGGTGGACGAAATCCGATCAACAACAAGGACCGTGAGCTGCCCATAATTGGTGGGACTGGAGTTTTTCAGTTGGCTAGGGGGTACTCGATTTCGAACACTTTCTCTTTCGATCCGGTCACGAATTATGGTGTTCTGGAGTACACATTTTATGTTGCTTATCCTGATCATCATCACGAAGAAATTTGTTAGTTGAATTGGTACGTGGAAGGAAAATATCATCAGTTTGAAAGTGCAAGTGAACTTGATCTCTTTTACTTATATTTTGTAATTGGTAAATGCCATGTAAAATAACTCGAGGCGTGTAAAATATGTCTTCATATATTTTGGATGTATGCGTTTGGAAGTTTGAATTGTATTTTCCCTTTTTCTTTCGTATTATTATATTATATTACTATCATTATTGAAAATAAGATATTAATTCTTGAAAATAAGAGTTGGAAATATTGAAAATTAGTGTGTGTTTTTTGTGACTGATGTATGTAGAGTAGGTTTATTGTGAGACTGGTCTCACGAATCTTTATATGTGAGACGGGTCAAATCTACCGATATTCATAATAAAAAGTAATGGTTTTTCATTGAAGATCCAAATTAGAGATCTGTCTCACAAAATACGATCCGTGAAAACGTCACACACAAGTTTTTGTCATGTATATAATGATGTATTTTTATTTTGGATTATTTCCAAAGAAATTTTTATAAATATATCTATCAAAAACACAATTGAGTAAACAATATTTTATAAAGTGTGTAGTTTAATATATTTTATGAGTTTGAGATTTTTTATTTTTTTAACTTAAATATTTAATTTTAACCATTATTATTATTATTATTATTGAAAACAATTAAAGTATCATTTCGTCAAAGTGGGTTAGGTTCAATTCTTTATCCCCCAAAACTTCGTAAATTTAAAAAAGTGACGAAAGAGCCGCGTAGGGTGGCACGAATATTTTGATCGAGTCAAGCGATGTCGATTAAGTTGGATTAGTTTAAATCTAACAACTTGTTAAACCTTGCTGTCAAATTATTGTCTAATCGTGTCTGGTTCAAAGCGTGTCTGCTTATATATATAGCCTAAATATATAATTTATGACTTGTTCAATAATCTATAAGTTATTTCAAAATACATGTAAAAAAATTTATTCGAAATAATCTCTATATAATTCTTAATAATTTTTGAGCTCGTGGTGTAAATTTTTTATAAATCAAAGATATGCCTATCAGATTACAATGATTTGGCCAAATATATTAGAAATCAAATCAAGCATATGAGAAAAGATAATTAAGGTCTCGGTAAGTAAATTTCTGTTTTTAAGATTTTTTGATATTTTTTTATTGACGCTTTAATACGTTTTAGTATAAGTTTCGAAGTATTTTAATTGTATTTTAAACAACTTATGAATTAAGGCAAATAAGTTGGCTGATTTGTTGGCTGATATCCGTCAAAAGCTGCATAGAACGCGTTTTCACACGGATAATGAGCTCTATAAATAGAGCTCTTCCTTCCATTCTAAATCATTCTTTTTTCGAGTTTTCTCTCATCTTATAAGCATTTGAGTGCTCAGTTCTATAATATTTGTGAAGTACTTTTGTTCTCCTGTATTAAGAGAATGTGTTCTTTTTAGAAACACAATGAGTCAGTTGTACACCATAAAATATTATAGTGGAAATCTTTTCATCTTGTCGTGGTTTTTACCTTAATAATTTTTAAAGATTTTCCACGTAAATCTCGGTGTCAAATTAATTCGTTATTTTCATATTTGTTATCTCAAATTACTGTACGTGAGACCAACATGATTTTAGGTTTACTTTTCTTTTCCTTTTCCTTTTTTAAAGAAAGTGAAATTAGGTATTTTATGTGATATTTTTATATTCGGAATACATGTACATATATTTTATTGGCCTCGAATGGAGACAGTAACATTATCCTTTTACATTTACGAGTAGCCGCCCTCGTTTATATAGGTTTTTTTATCATGCCAAAATAAAATATCAGTGAAAAATACAAATCAAATAAAAAAAAGGTAAAAATACAAATCAAATCAAATATCGGTAAAAATGTTAAAGGTCTACAATTTGCGAAACCAATTTTGGGCCAGTAGTTAAAACAATCCAAACGCAGAGCTCAAAAAAGATGTGTCGATTACAAGTAAATCATAATGGTCAAGTCATATGCTATAAATTGATTTGAATCCACGAACGAACATTGATCAAATGTTCACCTATTTTACCGATTCGGATATCTCAGTTGTCTTTTTAACTATGTTAATCTTGTGTTTAGTATTATGGATGGACCCAAAATACTATTTGACAAGTATACATACACTATTGTATTTTGAAAAGGAAAATACCATATGAATTATAATGTTAGATACATTCTCAGCGAATTTATTTATCTTTCTGTATATTATCAAAATTAGTTTCTGGATTTAAGTTTATCTCATGATTTATTTATTTTGTTTTATTTTTATTATTTTTATTATTATTATTTATCATACATATTTGTGCAATGAATGGAACTCATTATGTCTTAGTACAAAAGCAAAAGCTACCCTCGATATTGCCTCTCATCATGATATATATATGCAATTCTTATATCCCAATCTACCGTCTAACTTCAAATCTACGAAAAATAATGCTTACTTGTTATTTTGAAATATTGTAATTTCATCGAAACCGTCGAATTAAGGAACTTAAGATCGATTAAATCAATGGATTGTTGCTTAATTTGAAACATTGAGTAGAGTAATACCTAATCAGTCTTTGAAATGTTTCACCCATGCTTGACATTTACTTTTAGTTTTGCAGCACTTAGCATTAATGATGAAACCGAATATTGTTGGTGTATTTTCTTTAGGCAAAAAAAAACCTGTGTGAGACGGTCTCACGGGTCGTATCTTGTGAGACGGATCTCTTATTTGAGTTATTCATGAAAAGATATTACTTTTTATGCTAAGAGCTTTACTTTTTATTGTGAATATCGGTAGAGTTGAGCCGTCTCACATATAAAGATTCATGAGACCGTTTTTACTCTTTTATTTATTGTGAAAAGAAAATGGAAGCATGATGAATAATGATGGGAGTAACCTTTTGTGTATTAATTTAAGGCCAAATGGGGATTTTACAAAATCTATTATCAGTGGTCAAAAGGATTAAGTGTTTGAGTTGCTAAATTGTAATAATTTAAAATAAGTGAATTATAGGGGAAAGGGTTAGTGGTTAAAAGCGTGCTTACTTTGGTATGATTCCCCTTGGCCACATTAAAGGAGATCAATTCGGTGTAAAGCATGAATATTAAATATCTAATTGCGTTATCATTTAATTTTTTCCTTTAATTAAATTTTATGATCTTAAAATAAAGGCAAAAACTTGTGTGAGACGGTCTCACATGAGACTTACTCTAAAATAAATTGTCAATATTGGGGCTATTCACTCAATCCCACTTTTGTTTTCAAATAAAATTGACATTGATGTCATCATTGTTCGTTTGAGTGAAGTGACATAAACATCTTCGAAAATATGTGATTCGAAACGCGAAAAAAATGATTTCTAATACGAATATATATATATATATATATATATATTTCAGACACACGTCCTCCCCTCTATTTAAATGTCACTTGCTCGTATACACTGGCCCCTTATACATTAATGGCTAATTACAGAATGGATTCCTCAGAAGATGAAGCATTATTCCGATCCTATCCGTATGCACTCTACTTCGTTCAAAGCCCGTCAAATGTTTCCCATACCAACACCAACAACAATAACATCGACGAATCGTTGACGTACCATGATCACCAATCTCCACTTCAATCTGATCATCGAAACTTGTTGATCAACATCAACCCGATTTACTCGTCGTCTAGAGGATCCACCAACTCGTTTCTTCACGACAAGGATAAGAATTCTGACGAACAAACCCATAAAAATCGCGGCCGGTTAATATTGAAAAATGGGTTCGATGACGATCATGATGATGATGAGGTTTTTGGCGATCCGAGGGAGAAAGGGTGGCAGAAATATTTTTCATTGGGGTATTCGGATGCTTGGTGGTGGATTTGTGTGCAGTTGGCTTGGAGGTTTTTCGTGAGTTTGATGATTGCGTTGATCGTTTTCTATGTTGCTGCTAAGCCACCAACACCTCAAGTGTTCGTCAAGGTATATACATACATACATACATATATATATATATATATATATATATATATATATATATATATATATATATATATTTATGCATATTATATTTTCCTAGGGATGTCAATGGGTCCGGGTTTTACCCAGACCCGCAATGGACTCGCGTGTATGAGGTGGGTTTGGGCATACTAAATGGGTCATGGGGTGGGTCTCGGATCCAATTTTTCAGACCCGTCTAGATATGCGGCGGGTCATGGATCCTATAATACCCGCCCCGTACCCGCCCCATATATATGTGCATATAAATATTTTAGGGTTTTAGTTTTATTAATTTTCATTTTTTTAGTAGCTCAGCTCAACTATAACGATCTTAGTTATTCTTATGTCAACTGTTGCTATTGAATCTGCTTTTAGCAATAGTAGAAGAATAGTTGGTCCTCATTTTAGTAGACTTAAATATTGCCTACTCACTGATTTTATATTGATCTGTTTAAATAATGTTATGACTTTTTTGGGGGATGTCAAGATTTTTTTGGAGAGCTAGTAACTCTCTTTTTTATGTAATTCTTATGTCGTGAACATACTTTGTTTGTTATTATTAAGTGTGGTCGAAGATATGAATTAATTTTCTACAATGTTGTATTTAGAGGCTTGTCTGTTTCATAATTCAGTCATGTGAGAAGAAAGATTACTTTTTTATTTTAAAAAAATTCGGGTCTCACGGGTTTACCCGACCCCATTTCGCATTTGAGGTGGGGTGGGTTCGAAGAATATTTAATCGAGGTGGGGCGGGTAATGGGTCAAAGTTTTTTTCATGGAGAGGGTCTTGGGTTTAGCCAAACCCGCCCCATACCCACCCCATTGACATCTCTATATTTTCCTTTATTTTCTAAAAACATTTTATAGCAAAACACTTGTGTGTGTAAAAATGCAAAACTTGAGATTTCATCTCAAAACATTTGAACTATATAAATAAGATCCACATTTGAAAATTTTGATTTTTCTAATCGAAATGCTGATGAATTTTAGAATTTTTTTGGAATAAATTTGTCGAGAAGAATCGCAAGTTGCGATTTAAGTAGAATTTAAAATAAAAATGAATATGGGTCAGACTGAAGCCCAATGTATAAAGGCCCAAGACAAATTAGGCCTCAATCCAATTCCAACTTTTAGGTCTGTGAAATGGTGTTTCTATTCATAGCCCAATAATTTTAATTTGCAGATGGGTGGAATTCACCAGTTCAAATTAGGCGAAGGAGTGGATGCGACTGGCGTCACAACCAAAATACTGACCTGCAATGCATCAATGGAGTTAACTATAGAAAACAAGTCTAGAATTTTCGGCCTTCACATCCACTCTCCAATTACTAAAATGTTCTTTGGCCATTTCCCTTTTGCAATGTCACAAGTAAGTAAAATTTAGGGAAAAAAATGATTTTCTTGATCCATTAACTTGTTTAATTTTGGGTTTCGGTCCATTAAGTTTTCGATATCATCGCACTATTTTTCAGTGTCAGATCAACGAGAGATCATATCAGCATTGTCAAACAAGTAATTTGACCAAATTAAAAAAGCTGAAAAGTAAAAGTTACCCTACTGAAACCAAATTAAATTTGAAAACTTAGTGTATCAAAACTTAATAATAAAAAAAAACTATCTTACCTGAAATTTATATAAATTTTGATACTCATTCAATTGGTTTATGAATTTACTTTTTCACTTACATTTTTTTTTAATTATATTTAATATTAGGGTGCAGAAATGTATGCTGGTAGTGATGATTCCACAGTTTTCAAGTTGTATGTTGGAACTATAAATAAGGCAATGTATGGTGGTGGAAGAAGCATGCAAGACCTGCTTGAGTCCGGAAATGGTTTGCCTATCACTGTTAAATTGAGTTTTGTTTCAAGTTTCAATGTGATTTGGGGACTTTTTGAACCAAAATTTCACCGTCAAGCTCAATGTTTGGTACTTGTAGATAATTCATATGACAAGAAAAATAGGACCCAGAAATTTAACAGCACGTGCACTGTAACTCCATGATACATATATACATATATATATATATGTGTGTGTGTGTGTGAGAAAGGGATCCCCTCATAAAGAAAAATTTAACTTGTATTGTAATTTTTTCGAGACTATAAGTATATTTACTTTCTTGGGATAATAATATTTTTGTCATATTATTAGTCAATTCACGATTTTATTTCACGTACTAATTTTTCTTTTTAAGTCAATTTTTCACTAGAATGCTAATGATGTGCAAGTTAGTGGATTAAAAATTATTAAAATAGCTTGTAGACTAAAATCTTGAATTAATCGATAATATGATCAAAAATAAATAATAAAAAAAATACAAGTTACGAGATCAAAAATATCATTTTCTCAACTTGACTTGAAAGATCAAAAATATGTTTCTTTATGAAAAAATATAAAGTTTTTTTTTTTGTTTTTTTCCATTTGTGGATGAACATAAAGTAAGGTGTAAGATGAACTTTATTTTCACATCAACTAAAAGAATATACATATTAATTAAAATTTGATCGCGCGTGCATTATTATATTTGAAAAGGGGGAATTGTTTTTCTTCCTTTATTTTATTTTAATATGTTATCATAATTAAGTTTTAGTCTTATATCTTTAATTCTTTTTTCAATTTTATAAGTTTTTTGTTTTACAATTCTAATCATTTTTCATTAGAGTGTTTATATGACACTAATATCACGAACGCCACATATATAAAATTATAAATAACTAAAATTACGAAGAAAAAAAATTCAAATACGACAAATATGATAATATTAAAAGATCAAAATCTTCAATAAATTATCAGATTTTCAATTTAATCTTAATTGTACTCGAAAAGTAGTAATTAGGAAATTGATTTATATTAGTAAATAATATTGTGATTCTAAATTAATTAGGTACAGCATGAATAGGCGTAAAGTGATGCAAATCCAACGTGCCCCATGAACGCTAAAGTTGTCTGAGAAATAAAAGAGCATTGGTGGAATTGTTTAATTAATTCATCACGACATGCATACTAAATCAAATATATTAATTCAAGCAAAAATTTGTGTGAGACGGTCTCACAAGTCGTATTTTATTAGACAGATTTCTTATTTGGGTTATCAATGAAAAAAGATGGAGTAATCTAGCAGAAAATTGGGATGAATAAAAGGGTGAAAATTAGGGTGTTTTGGCTATTTTTAAAAATGTTTAATAAGAAAGACTCTTAAAAATTTCAACTTTAAGATGGGTTAGAAAAATGGAATTCCCACAATATTACATGTAACAAAAAAAAAATGGAAAATCAAATCATTACATCGATCGCTTTAAATGTGTAGATTATAACATTTTCATAATTTTATTGACCACTTTATTCTGTTCAATGTAATAATTTAATTTGCTTCGTATTATTATATATTAAAACATGTAATTGAAATTTACCCATATTTACGGGAAATGTCCACGAATTAATGTTTAAATACGGATTTAACAATGCATTTCTTATTGAGAAATGTTATCATCACGAAAAACAGAATGAGATCGAGGATTTCTGCTTTTAGATTTGTTACTACAACTATCTTGCCAACTGCTAAATAGATTTGTGAGTACTTTTCTACCTTCAAATTAAATTAATCGCTTCGAAGTTTGTTATACTGAATTTATATTTTCGGTTGTTTTGGTCTAATTTGTTGACGTGACGACAACTTGACAAGTCAACGTTTTCAGTCTCACATCATGAATTTGATTAAAATAGTCGAAAATTAAAAATTAGGTATCAAACCCGAACTTTGATATATATGGTCATACACGGATATCATGCTTTCTCTGTCTTTTGTTGACGATAACGAAATATACATGCATAGATGTACAATAATTGAATGACAAACTTAACATTCGGGGCAGTTTAGAACTTGTGAAGGCTGTGCTTTTTTAAGAATGTTGTCCTTTAATATATGGTTGTCTAGAAGAATATGCAGTCTGAATTATTTTATCTATTTGCAGAAAATGTGACTTCCACAGTAATAAAATTAGTTTTTTTTTTTTTAATGTTGGAGATGTTTATTACAATTTAATCTCGAATATGAGATTTCGTCTGTTTTGGAAAATTCGACGGATTTAGTTTAGAATGATCACGAGTCACAAGGCTTGTTGCTGAGAAAAGGAAGAGTTTATCATATCAAATAATTAAATTACTCTAATTATGAAATTATAAAGTAGACGCTTTATTGACCATTAAATTAATATGGTTAATAATGGGTTTTTATCTTTTACTTTTGGTTAAATGCAACTTAAACTCGTTTTTTAGATGAGTAGCTGTAGGTAGTTCTCTTGACTGAGACGGGTCAATCCTACCGATATTCACAAAAAAAGTAATATTCTTCAGTATAAAAAATAATATTTTTTCATGGATGAACCAAATAAGATATCTGTCTCATAAAATACTACCTGTGAAACCGTCTCACATAAGTTTTTGACTTTATAGAAACCTTGGTTTTAGATGCACACTCTCTTCTACTTCATTAATAATCGGCTTTTCAATAAATAAATAAAATTAGGATATATTTTTTTGCTAATTCCTATCCCCTTGATAATTGTTTGTAACTAGTCAATAATTGTATTGTTTAATTTGTATCCACGGGGCAGAAAAATATTTTAAATAAAAAATAAAATAAATATTGTTTTTGTTAATTCGAATTGAAGAGTGATATAAGATCGTCATTATAGATCATCTAATTATATATTTTGGACATCAAAATCTTATATTTTTTTAATAAATTGAATTATTATTATTTTCTGGGAAAAACACAAGTGATAAGATCAGTAGCTTACGTAGACGTACGGCTAGTACTCCACGTTTTGCTTTATTTTTTATGTCAGATTTTTTCTGTTCCCGATACATTTATATATATACCACTGCTATATATATATATACGTATGTACGGATGACTTAAATACGCCATGCAATATCTTCCAAGACAGATGTCGATGCTTTTCTTTCTTCTTTTGACAGCGAACATCGATGTTTTTGAGGTCATGCATATAACATCGAACAATCGTTTTACACAGTACTGGAGCTAGCTTCAAAATATTGGTGACTTAGCTCCGTCCGGAATTCATGTCTGAGGATACTGAAGGGATTCCACCCCCAGGAGGAAACTGGAGAATACCCATTTCGGTTTTCTTCAAAGATGCGAGGTAAAGTTTTATCTTATATATATATAGACTTGCTAACGTAACGTCGTCCCATGAAATCAAATGTTTTGTGAAGACTTTTGATTATACATGCATTTACTTGATGTCCGGATTTTAGGTTTGTTTTCAAACGAGATGATATCGGAATGGAGATTTTAGGCATTGCACTCCCTGCTGCCATGGCATTAGCCGCTGATCCGATCGCATCATTGATCGATACAGCGTTTATCGGTCATTTAGGTAACGTTTGCTTCATTGTATGTATACGTGCTATTTATGAAGCAATGCCATTGTTGTGCTCATTGGAGTGAGCACCGTGTTTGTTCAAGAATTTATATCGCAGTATATGCTTAATAGCATGGAAGCATATGTTTTCAAGAAAATAGTTTTCTTTGTCTCTTGATCATGTACAGTTTAAACGTACTTCTTTCCTTAACAAAAATAAATGCTTGCTACAGGTCCCGTGGAAACAGCTGCTGTGGGAGTTTCAATAGCTATATTCAATCAAGCTTCCAAGATTACCATATTCCCACTTGTTAGTATCACCACCTCTTTTGTTGCTGAGGAAGACACCGTCCGAAAAATCGCCGATATACAAGATAAGAAAGGATCCGATATGGAAAAGGCGGTTCTGGTAGCAATAAGGATACGCATTCAAACACACTCATGCCACCGGACAACAATGATATGTCAGAAAACATAGAGATGGGTGAAACTACTGATGATCTAGACTTGGAAAATGGTATACAAATCTTGATTCTCGTCTAGGTTTTCCTTTCTATCACACTCACATGATGAATCACACAGCGGGGTTATTTAACTTGAACTTAAGACTTAACTCGAGATTTATGATTATAGCTAATATTTTTCCCTTTGGGCAGATTTCGTTACATGTAAGTCTGTTGATGCTCCTAGCATCGGTTCAAATAAAGGGAAAACGAAAATCGAACGTCGGCACATCCCTTCTGCATCTACGGCACTAGTTCTTGGCTGCATTCTCGGACTTCTTCAGACCACATTCCTTATTTGTTTGGCAGAACCATTTTTAAGTGTAATGGGAGTGAAATCTGTGAGTATCCAAGATACTTATGTTCGAAAAAGCCAATTATATTGCTGCCTATTTTATTAGTACAGATCACATTAAAATGAAACATATCATTACTATATATTAATTTCCAGGGATCTCCTATGCTAACCCCGGCGCACAAGTATTTAACAATAAGATCACTTGGGGCACCAGCGGTTCTCCTCTCTTTAGCCATGCAAGGAGTCTTTCGAGGTTTCAAGGACACTAAAACTCCTCTCTATGCCATCGGTAAGACTATATCTTTGGTTTGTTTTAAATTTTTACGTGAAATCGAGATTTAATTGAACTTTAGCCAACCAATGGGTTCCCTAGCTACTTTAATTACTTTAGTCGATCGACCAGCATCTGTTTATTTATCTCTCTTTTTTCGATAATGCACTCGAGTCTAAAAATAAATTGCGGTTGAACATTATGACCGTAAACAGCTGCAGGAGATTTAACAAATATAATTTTGGATCCCATATTTATATTTGCTTGCCGGCTCGGTGTTTCTGGTGCAGCCATTGCTCATGTTCTTTCACAGTAAGTTCGTTATACATTTATCAGATCATCCCCAACATTTTATTACACTTGGTTTCATTTCATAAATCCAACTATCCAAGTGAATGTTTATCACGTACTCTATCATGAGATATGTTGCACCTATCGATCTACTCGGTGGGCAAAACATGTACGTGATGAATATCTACTTGATCATGTATATAATTATGTAATACCAATTAGTATAAAATTTGAAATGTCCATTCAAATATTTTTCAGGTACTTGATCTCCTTCATACTCTTTATCAAATTAATGAAACAAGTGGATCTGCTACCTCCAAGTCTCAAGGATTTGCAATTGAAAAGATTTCTCAAGAATGGCAAGTACTTCCCTTCGACTGCTGCCTGTTTAATTCTCTAAGTATCATTCGCAATAATCAAGAGTAAGGATCAGAGGTTTAGACAGAGACATGGTGACAATGGTTGTGAAACAAAACTAATAAAACAAACTTTGGAAAGCATGAAAAAATGCCCGTTAGCCAACTTAGAGAGTCGATGGTCACTACCCGTTATCTGTTATCTCTAATCCAACACGAGATGTAGCTCACATATTAGACAATCCTTAAATTTATCCCGTATTATATGATATAATATTTATTTTGTGTTCCATATTTCTTGGCTGAACATTTCCCCGGTAACAGGTCTTCTTTTACTGGCAAGAGTTATTGCTGTGACAATATGTGTGACTTTAGCAGCATCGATGGCTGCAAGACTTGGTGCTACATCTATGGCTGCATTTCAAATATGCCTGCAGATTTGGATGACTTCTTCACTTCTTGCTGATGGCTTAGCTGTGGCTGGACAGGTATCCAAAACCATAAATATATATGTTTCTTTTAAATAATTCATATTGACCCAAATTTCCACACGTCTGAATAATTAACTCTCCAATCTTTATAACAAGAGGATTAATGTAGTTTCACATCTCTAATTTGTAGGCAATTCTTGCTTGTGCATTTGCTGAGAAAGATTATCAGAAAGCAACAGCGGCAGCAGCCAGAGTCTTACAGGTATAGTTCAACTATCCATGAACGGAACGATGAGGGAAAAAATAAACAAGTATTTGATAAGTTCATGTTTTCAGATGGGATTTGTGCTAGGACTAGGACTTGCTGTCTTTGTTGGACTTGGTCTCGAATTCGGATCAGGGATATTTACCAAAGACAAAAGTGTAATTCGCATAATTGCCATAGGCATGCCGGTATGGATCACTCATCAATTAACATTTGCACTATTTTCTTCATACACTTGTCAAAGTAGTAAAACTTCCCATCATTTTTATGAACAGTTTGTAGCAGCTACGCAGCCTATAAATTCGTTGGCTTTCGTTTTCGATGGCATAAACTTTGGAGTATCTGATTTTGCATACTCTGCATACTCCATGGTAACTCAACGAAAACATCATAAAATATGAAATCAAACAGAGCAAATTCTCTATTAGTTTTGAATTTTTTTTTTTAAAAAAAAATTCAAAACAGGTTGTGGTGTCCATCATAAGCATTGGATCATTGTTTGTTCTGTCAAAATTTGATGGGTTTGTTGGAATTTGGTATGCTTTAACCATTTACATGGTACTCAGAACATTTACTGGCGTTTGGAGGTAATTTGATTTGATTTCTCTTGAATGAAATAAATTTTTAAAAAATAACATTAATGTTTTAGTAAATTAAAAAACAACGTACGATAAAAACAAAAAATCTACGAAATAAAGTTGTATTAATTTTCAGTTTTTAATAGTCATGCTTTATATTTGCAGGATGGGAACAGGAACAGGACCATGGAAATTTCTTAGGAGTGGGTTGCTCCCTTAGAATACGTACATCTAATATAATGTTGTTATGTATGATAAAACTGAACACTGGTGCATAAGAGCAAGGCTAGTATCATTGCTCGATATAACTATATCCGAGTCGTCACATGGTCTAATTTTAAGTTGGTTATGTGACGTAACACACAATGTCCATATCATTTTAGGATGGACATTTTGATTATGGGTCCAGAGATGCATATGAATTATTATAGTTTTTTGAAATAAAATATTTCTTTTAATTTATTTGTAAATTGAATGCAGACTAAACTAATCAATTCTTATCAAGAGAGAAAGAACAAAGCGTATCTCTCTCATTTCCGAGTCACTGACGTGCATTTATGGTATCAACCATCTCTTATCTGATCTTTCAATCAATTTCGAACCTACTAAAGTCGCAACAACTCTTCAAGGCAAGGAAACTAATCGCCATCAATGTGTAGGCCCTTGTCCCACAATAATGCTTCTTATTTGTCCAAGAAAACCATCCCAATTGTATTTAGTTGATTTTATTCACCAAACAAATTTGGTTTCATCGACAAGTCAAACATAGATGTCTGTGGGGAATTCATAAAACATTTTCCTTGTTCACATCTGCGTGTTTAGTAGGGGGACTGAAATCCATAGCTAATTTTTGTTTCTTTGTACCAAAAAAAAAAAAAAGAATTGAGATTTAAATAAAAGAATAGAGAGACTATTACAAAATTATTTTGTTCATGCATTGCTTCATTTTTACAGAAATGCATCGTACCAACGTGTCGCTGAATACAAGAAGCCACAAGCATCAATTATAAGTTTTGAAACCAGAAAATTACAATTATGATTTCATTAAATGGAATAATGAGCAGAAATACATAAAAAGATGGATAACCTTGAGATTATATCGAATACAAAGGAACATTGTCCAAAACTGGACTGGGTTTTCTTCAGTACACAGCCCAGACAACAAATTGGAAACGCATGTAATAATCAACAAATGATTAGTGCGGGATACATCTTTCAAAAAATAATAATAATCACCATCATAAAAATCCACTATACCCATCAGACTCCTGAGCTTTAGAAACGCTGTGGTTACCACTAGACTTGGACCTCTACACGGTCGAAAAAAGAGGGGATTTCTTATATTTCCTAAAATAGGGGTTGTTGACTAACTTAATGGATTCTTGATCCTGTTTACTAGGCTACAAGCTGATCGTGTTGCATCTGCTCGAGCCAGGCTCCTATAACTGAATGATCAATAGAATCGATTTCAGAATTTGATTTCAAACACTCACCGGATGTCACGGCAGAACCAGGAATGGAAGCAGCAACAGGCTTTTCCATCATCTCAGGTGGTGATTCTTTGACAAGAGACTGCACCCACGACAAGTCGGGCTCCTCCCCATCGTTGCCGAGTTCAAAAGAAGACGATCTCTTTAAGGAAACGTGATTGTTTCCACTTAGGAACCAGTCAGCTTTTTCATTGGGGGATCCCCATTTAGACAAAGCAGCTACAGGAGATCCAAAGGTGGGGGCTCGGTTGGATCCAAGATCTCGGGAGCTGAGGCTACGCATCTGTAGCTGTTGCTTCTCACGATGAGCAAAAGCTGAGTGACGGGCACTCATCGGTGATGCAGATTCCAAGCTTCTTGGTGACATTCTTGGCGACGAGACACCAAGAGAAGCCTGCAATAGAGGGTGTTCAATATTTCTAGGAGAAAATGCTGTAGTGTTAATAGGTGATAAAATGTTCTGCTGCTGTTGAAACTGATTAAGAATAGCTGATTTGTGGGTGGGAGAAAAAACACCAGAATTAGCTGCCTGGTCAGAAGAAAATCTAGGGGATAACGCAAGCTCGGCCATAAAGAGATCTTCAAGATTCGAAGGAGTAAGAGATGACTTAGATCTCGCAGATCGGTTCAACAAAGCAGAATTGGGATGTGGCTGTGAAAAACATGCCAAATCATTCATAACAAGTTGCTGCGCATCAAAATCCCGCAACAGATTAAGATCCTCGGGAGGGATATCTCGAGCACTAAGGGAAGATCTTAGGCGACTGGACTGCAGATTGCTACCGGGTAGATTAAGGGTCGGGACATTTGGCTGAGGCCAAGGTGCGGATGAATGAGACATTGCATTTGCTGAAGGGGACATGCTCGGATTAAATACGGGAGACATCACAGAGTGTGATGATGGTGAACCAGGCAAAAGGCTTAAAGCTGTAGCCATGTCCATGAAACTAGCTGCAGAGGCAGCTGATATGGGTGAAGGAACACCAGATCCAGTAGAGCCATACAAAGGACGAAGCTCTTCTTGAGTGTGCGCAAAAAAACACACCTGTCTGCCACAGCTAGTGCCATCTTTACAGAGTCTTGTTCGATACTGAGCAGGATGCAGCCAACATTCGAATACACCATGTGCATACTCGCACATGTCTCCTCGCCGACACGCACCCTTACGAAAATCAGGACAAGGGACACAACTGTAATGGAACTTCCGAGGATCCCTTCTGCGAGCATTTTCTCCAGGGTGAACAAAAGGGCACTCGGTCCAATCATGAGAATAAGCTCTCGAACAAGGCCTGACCTTGAAAGAGAACATACGGAACTCATCAGTTGAATAGATACTATTCCGAATGTCAGGCAGAGATGGATCCACTGGATATTGTTTCTTCTCAGACAAAGAATTAGCAGGAACTTCACTGGATTTTAAGACAGCAGGAGTTGATATACAGTTGGATGGCGACGATGGAGAAATGCTCTCCTGGTTTGACGATAAAACAGGTGAGGATGCATTCGAACCACATACAGAAACACCATTGACGCCTTCGCCAACTGATCCATCAGAAATATTGTTCAAGAGCAATTCCACGAGAGCATCCCTGGCACCAGGAAGCTTTGGAGGGGCAACAATCACATCAACTGGACGGCAGCCATCTACATCCTCCACATTAGGATCAGCACCAGCAGATAACAGTAGTTTCACAACCTCAAATGCATGGATAGAGCCTCCATAAGCAGCACAATGAAGAGCAGTCCACTTGTCTTTACCACACGATTTATTCAAATCAACCTCTGGCAAAGCAACTATCAACTTCAACACATCCACACTGCCATAAGTAGCTGCTACCATCAGCGGAGTTCTTTCTTCCTCGCTGATTTGCTTTGAACCTTTCTTCCGAACAAACCAAGGCCCAGTTTCATCAACTGGGGACAAATCAAACTCAATGTACCTCTTGAAAGATTCGAGGTCATTGTTGGCAGCAAACTCAAGTACACTGGAAAAGGAATCTTCGGTCTCCACAGATAAATTACTCATGTCCTTCATTTCATTCGATTGTAAATCAGCAGCCTTTTGGGTGGTAGAAGAACTTGAATTTGATCGCTCCTGCCCACTGCACATAGTCCAATCAACTACAGAACAACCAAGAACTATCTGAATCAAATGAAAATAAACAGATATCAATGGACCCCTCCCCCAAAAGAGTAAGCATGATCCATTCAAAAAAGAGATACAAGGTTTCTTATTATGTTATCGGTCATAATTTTTTCATCCAAATAGTACAATGTTATGTTCCGCACGAATAATCTTGAAACCTTTGCGCGTACATTAAAATCTTGTAACTTTGTTCATAAACAGCTATATCAATATTGAATAATAAGTGCTAAACACCATACAAAAACCACAACATCCAAGTACCCGTTATTTTGAGATAAAGCAGGGTATAAACCAAATTAACAAAAAGTACATCATCAAATTAAAGTAAAACTTGATAAAAATTCAAAGTAGGAAACAAAAGTCTTACTTCAATCCCGGTGCATGGAGTAACAAGTTTCACACCCGTATCGACCCAAGAATTTGAGGCCAGGTGCTGTTTTTTAATATTCTCGAAAATAGGTCCCCAAGATCTTGAAGACTCCCACTTTATTTAGAAATATAAAAAAAATTAAAGAATAGAGAAGAAAGCCAATATTGTATCACAAACAAACAGATGCAAAACATGGTCAAATTAAGCATCTAACTTCGAAATATTAAACAACGTTTTGAAAAGCGAACAAATTTAGCCTTTTTCACCAAAAATACCCCGATAAGATCGAATCTTCGGTCCTAGATACATTCGAACCTAATATACCAATCACCAATTCATTTAGACGATTATAGAGCTATCCATACAGCTCAGTGACATAAAAAAATTAACTAAAAAGGAAACGCCATCAAATCATTGAAAATACAAGCAACAAAATAGATTTCATAATCCCATAATCTATATCAAGGCGAACTGAATAAAAGATTTATCACATCAAACAGAAAATTGGAGTCAACCCAACTCAACAAATCAGCTCGACACATGGAAAACCCAAAGAGAATAAAATAAATGAACGATCCCAGAACATAGAACTAACCGATTATCCCAAAAAACAGAGCTTTTACCGAGATCTACCGATGGATCGTATCAATCAACCTTTTATCGATCTATTTGTTGAAGAGAGGAAACAACGATAAAAAAAAAAAATCAAAAGAAAGCCGAAGTTTAAAGAGATGTGATCTTCATCGTATAGATTTGCAACTCAAAAAGACAGTGGGAGAAGTCTTTTCTAACGTAGCCATGGATAGAAACAGTGCGAGTTAAGTATGTATATGTGGGGAAAACGAGAAAATATAGAGAGAAAGCGACTGGAAAGAGGCCTGTGATAGAGAGTAGTGAGAGAATGCGTTGCTTTAGGCGTAGAGAGAAGCGGTTTTGAAATCGAAATGAAATTGAAATTGAAATTGAAATGAAATACAAAATGGTATTGAAATTCACGCTAAATGAGAGACGAATTTCGAGGGAGGTGAGAAATGTGGGACCAGCAAGCAAGGAAATTTGGATTTGGACGGTGAGACCGCAAGGTCGTGTTTGGTTGCTCTTCCTTTGATTGATTTTTTCCCTAGATTCTCAATCATAATAACATCCTAAAATTGCCCCCAAAAACTAAATTTCTAATTAATTAAGAATTTATACATTGAGTACGTCTCTTGTGAGAGGTCTCACGAATCTTTATCTATGAGACTATAATCATGAAATCGACTCGATCACCAGTGTAACTTGGGGAGGTGGTGATTTAGTAGATGTTCAATCATTTGATAACCAGAGTCATTCTTTGATAAATGATCACTCGCTAGTAATCGTCGGTCAGCAATACGTCGTTGAATTCGTTCCCGGCGATTAACCCTACCGATATTCACAATAAAAAGTAATACTCTTTGCATAAAAAGTAATATTTTTCATACATGACCCAAATAAGAGATGTGTTTCATAAAATACGACTCGTGAGACCGTCTTACACAAATTTTTGTCTTATACATTTTATTTCATTAAAGGGTATGATTAATTATTATTAACTTTGTATTATCCTCATATTTCCTTTTTCTTGATCATTCCAAGCGTAGTTGACTAAAGATACATTTAGAGTAACACATATGATATCGTTTTTCTTTTTCAAAAGTAACAGAATAAAAAAAAACGAGATATAATTAGATAAAAATTACTTTTGTAATTTATCATGCTAAATACAAACATGAGTAAAATATTAAATGTACACCCAACTTTTTAAAAAAAGTTTTAACCATATAAACAAATTGGTGTGTGCCATCCATTTTCTTTAGGAAGATATCAATTGTTGATATCATTCCCATTTTGGAATACTATTTATATAATTATGAAAATAAAATAAATTTGACATTGATATCTATCTGCTGTGAATGGGATAATGTTGTTCGATCTAAAACTTGTTTGTGCCATTGTAGCTCCACTAATTTCTCATTTATTGCATTTACTAATTAAGTAGATGATTATACTGTAATGATGAATTACCACAATCCGTAGATTTATTCGACTCACTAGATTTTTTTTAGAAAATATTAGATCTAATAGCTAAAATGAGGTCAGATGTATATTTTCATGTCTGACTAATTGAAATTTTCTTATGAGATGATCTCATGAATTTATAGTTATGAGACAGATTGATTTGTCTATAATTATCCTAAATAATGATATTTTTAACATAAAAATAATATTTTTTTATGAGTTGAGTCAGGCCAGAGAGTCAACTTACAAAATTGACTATTGAGACTGTCTCGAATGAATTTTTGTGTTTAAAAATATACATATACTATAAATAAAAAAAATTAATTATCCAAGATATCTGAGAAAATATAAATTTTAATATTTTTATAAAGTTGGTGAGTTATTAAGGCTGTGATTGGTAGCATTGATTAGGTTGTGATTAATTTTTAATCTGTTGTTTGTCTGGTTTTTTAGACACTAGGGATAACTACATACTTTGGATAATATCATTGTTCATTCAAGAAAACAACGCATAACAATCCCAAGTTGGGCCACGGTATTAATAATTTTGTCTGCTACTTTATTGCATACATAACTTGTAGTGATCAATTTAGCCTTTACCTTACAAAACCCATTCGACATTCACCCAGCCTTTTCCATAGTTGAATATCAAACATTTCGTAGTGGCGCCTATTTCAGGTACGCATTCTGTGTATTTCAGAAGTGTGATTTGGTATGCGATTTTCAATTTTGGTTTTAATCAATTTCAGATCTCATTACTTACTATCCGACGGTCGGAGACAAAAATATATTTGTTTGTGGAGCAAAACTTTTACTATGTTATCAACGGTTCCATTTGAAAAACATCTTGCCTCTTTCTGTTTAATTCTTGTGTTGAAGCTTGATATTTATGTTTTTTTTTTTCCTTTTGAGAGTTAATCGCAAGATGGATGTTAAACGTATAAACCTTCTTCTCTTTGTGGTGGTGCACCATCTTCTCTGTCAAAATTTTCTGTCGTTATGCCTTTTATTTCGAAAACATCGGAGGACGTTGCAAAATCGACGTCGACTCCCTCGTAGAGAATCCGTGTCTTACTCGATGACCAATCGAACTCATGCTCCATTGAGCCATCTACATAGGATTATTGATGCTGGAGATATTCAATGCATTGCCAATTTGATGATGAGTTGTAACGTTTTCGGAAGGTTGTGTTATATGTTACGTAACATAGGTGGTTTAGGTGATTCTAGATACGTCAGCGTGGAGGAGAAAGTAGCCATGTTTTTTACTATCTTGGCGCATCATAAAAAAAACCGAGTCACTGGACATGATTATATGCGTAGTGGTCAAACCATCAGTGCTCATTTTCATGAAGTGATGCGATCAATTTTGAGGTTACACCCAATTCTTCTTGTGAAGCCTATTGCGGTAGACGAAAACTGTACGAACGACAATTGGAAATGGTTCCAGGTATTCGTCCATATTTTTGTGTGGAGAAATCTTGTGGTAGGTTCTGTTGACAATAAGCTTGAAACCTAAGAGACGATATGTATTTGGAGAAAGCAAATCTACGAAAGTGAGCTCCAGGGTTCTACCAGAAGTATATATTAAATGGTTAGAAGAGGTAATGTGGTAATTTCTCGGGGTAATCACAAATTTCTAATCACTACATAAAACATATCAAACAACATAACAAATTTATCTCATCTTTTCATTATCCTTACTTTATCACTAGAACTCAGTAAGTATTATTAATCTCATCACGCATACCAAACATAGTCTAATAGATAATAGCATGAAAAATATCAAAGAGTTCTATAAAGATTTTATGTGGAAACTTGATGTCGTTGATTGATAGAAATTATTAATTTATCATATCGGTTTATGTTTGGATCGAAAAAGTTGTATACAAACTCATGTGAAACAGGACTTTGTTGGTAAAAAAACAATACTTTTTGTGTTTAAAGCAATATAAAATACGAGAAATTTGGGTTCAGTCTCCAGCCGCCATTTTTTTTTTGTGTTCAGTCCCTAGGTACTTTTTTAGTACCACATTTCCACATGAAGTGTACCACATTTCCACATGAAGTGTACCACATTTTGTATGACATAGTACCACAATTTTGTGGGTAGGGAGTGAAGCCAAAGAAATTTTTTGATTGGGGATTTTTCAAAAACTTCCCCTATTTTATACTGCAAAAATATCATTTTTGTGTTAATTGTGTTATGAAAAAATATTGTGTAAAATATATTGATTTACGTAGAAAAAATATTTATTTAAAATATATTTTATTTTAGAGTGAGTCTCATGTGAGACTGTCTCACGGATCTTAATTTGTGAGACGGGTCAACCCTACCCATATTCACAATAAAAAGTAATACTCTTAGTATAAAAATTAATATTTTTTCATGGATGACTCAAATAAGAGATCTGTCTCACAAATACGACCCGTGAGACCGTCTCACACAAATTTTTGTCTTTATTTTATTTAATTGTCTGCAAAATTTAGTTGACCTATGGTTTTTTGTTTGTAAACTAAGATGAGATCTTCTGGAATATTTTTCAAAAATTAAAATTACTGACTATATTATATATTTAAAAAATCAAGTTAATAATATTGAAATTTAAAATATCATATAATATACTTAACTCGTACATACTACATACCATATAAAATCAATAATTTTTAAAAAATTATTAGAAATGTTATTTGATAAAAAAAAAAAAGAAGAAAAGTTTATTATTTAAAATCATGACAGAGATTAACAAACGGAATAAAATAGTTATTCCAAACAATCCCTTGCTGTTGGAGTTGGTCAAGTCAAAATGATCGAGAGGGTCCCGGATTTGAGTTGAACATATAAATTGTTTTAACAATGGGGTGTTGGAGTCCGCCACTGACGCGAGTGGAAGGTACGAACTGCAGGCATTAGTCAATATTGGTTAATTTACCAATATCATATTTGGAAAAAAGTTTTTTGAAAAAAACAAGGATTATAAATTTATATGTATTTGGATGATTTTATTTATTTGGAAAGAAATATTTGATTGGAGAGATTTTTAAAATATGGATAAGAAATTATGTATATTTTGAGTATTCCAATCAATCATAATTATATTTTTTTTACGACACGAGAACATGTTATTATTGATGTCCAGTGGATAAACTTTCGAACTAATATAATAATTTTCAAACAATAATTTGGTAAACCACGGTCGACTAGCATGTGTGACAGTATCTCCCGATGATATGTTGATAAATGGAATGAAAATTCTAACTATTGGTCAAACAGAACGACAAAATTTTAAAACAAAATATAACTTTTAGGACTAAAACTCCAATTTTGATGTTCACTTTAGCCAAAATGTAAATACGAAATAAAATGCGAACCATTTTCCTGGTTGTAAAGTACAAAAAAAATAATAAATATACAAAATAAATGGCAAAAATTTGTGTGAGACGGTCTCACATGTCGTATTTGTGAGATGGATCTCTTATTTGGGTTATCCATAAAAAATATTATTTTTTATGCTAAGAGTATTACTTTTTATTGTGAATATGGATAGTGTTGACCTGTCTAACATATTAGGATCCGTGAGACAGTTTCACATGAGACCCACTTCAAAATAAATTGCATCATAAATCAATACTGTCAAGATAAAGTATTGTGAAATAATTGAAACCAATCAAAGACCTCTAATATGTTACAACGTTGTTAGAATAAATTATAATCATCCTGTAGGTACTTCAAAAATCACGACAGACGATGTTTTCCACGATATAACTAAACTTATAGCAATTGATTTTCAAAAACACTGAAAACATACTGCATAATAATTCTAAATTTAATTTAAACCATTGATTTTGATGTGTCATTTTTTAAAATTAAATTTACTTGGTCAGTTCGTGTAATTATATAAAACATTTTCCAAAATTTGTTGGTATTTTCGAGTCCGTTCAAATTCTAACATTATATCAACTAAAATATTAGTTTATTTTAAAAATCAATTTTTAAACACGCGTAAGTTATAAATAGATGGTTACACAAAAACAATAATAATACTATGACAAACTAATTTGTGATTGACATATAATTAGAGGGTTTGTTCGACCATATCCACATGAGTATTATCCTAAAACCGTTGAAAAAATGACATGTGTCAACTTCTCAATAGTTTGGGACATTATTCATGTGAGTAAAATCGAATAAACTTAATTATAGTTCGAGTATCCAAATATTTAAATCTCATTTATAAAAGTATAATTCAATGAAACTATTACTCAAAAGTAGTGAAGCTCGATCAAAGCAAGGTTTTTGCTTGGTATTGCTTGAGATGCTCGTCGATGGCTTATGTCTTTCAATTGGAATCACTATACAATTTTCACATAAGCATTATTTACAAATTGGTCCCTTACCTTTGAATTTTTTGCAAATAAGCTCTCTTACTTTTGTAATGTTTTGGCGGACCACTTCCCACGAAAAATAATGTAGAAATTTATAGAAGTCCTATGTACCCACCTTTCGTAGAGGTTGTTACATCTCCGGGCAACTTGTTTCCTTTTGGAATTGTCAAAATTTCCCATTTTCGGAGTTCTTCGAATTTATTATTTTTTTTTTGAGCTATTAAAGTCGCCAATATATCTCAATTCCCGAATGATATAATTTCTAAAAACAGGAAAAAAAATTCTAGTATGTACCGTACATGGTAAAATGTAAAATATAACAATAGAATTATTATTGTTATTTATAATAAATTGAATATAAAATATAATTATTTTATTTTCGATTTGAATTGGATTGAGATAAGAATAAGTGGTCACTTCGAATTCATTCAAAAACTATAATTTTAAGAGTGAATATCTTATGAGACGGTCTCACGAATCTTTATCTTTGAGACGAGTCAATCCTACCGATATTCACAATAAAAAATAATATTCTTAGCATAAAAAGTAATACTTTTATGGATGACTCAAATAAGAGATTTGTCTCACAAAATACGACCCGCGAAACCGTCTTACACAAATTTTTTTCCTAATTCTAACGTGAAACAAACACGATTTAAAGTAATCCCTTACTTCGGAAGTAATAATTTGATGGGTTAATATTTTTTTATATGCACAAAAACTCATGTTACCCTATCTCATAAATTGACTTTTGTGAATACAATATCCAGCATGACTTATAAAAAATAAAATTTTTTTATTGTAAAAGTATATTACTTGTTAATTATATTATGCAAAATATGATATAAAATTATCACATTTATATCAAAAATATTATTTTTTATTATATAAAAAAATCAAATCGACCTATATGCATAAATCCTTCGTACACACAAAAACCTAAATTTTTTTTTCACATTATCTTGAAGCTGGACAACATCCACGTTAAAGTAGGACCATCTGTTTAAGGAAGTGGGACTACATTTATATCTCAAGAATTATACCAGTACTCTGCACCCCATTTCTTGTACGTTTTGTTGGTTGTTCAAACTTAAAAAAAAATTATTGCACTACAGTCGTACCCTTTATAATATATTTACACACGATAATTGTTAAGATTGAAACTTGAACCTAACTCAACTTCAAAAACTATATCAAGGAGAAACGAACGTCCAAGCCAATATATGCAACTCTCAAGTTATTTATCCAACCGAAGGTGATACAATTAACAATAATATAATCTTTATTCATATTCATGTGATTTATCCAAATGTTAAACTAAAAAATTGTAGAAAACAGAGAAAGACAAAGAACGAGTAGCTTAAATTAAGCAATTGTGATTCAAATAACAACAAAGTAAACTTCCTTTTAAAAAGACCATTTCAAAATCAAAATATAATTTGTCTGTCGCTAAACTTTTCGAACAAAACATGATTACATGGAAGAACAAATTATTAGTCTTTTGTTTGGTACTTCACATTTCCTCCAACCCATGATTTCACCAAGTGCTTCAAACCCTTTTTAAGGGTTTTTTTCTCCATTGAACTCGTCTCCATCTCTTCTTCCATCATCAAACATATCTGCAACCATCGACATCACAAACAGAATCTTTCATAGGTATTAATAGAAATTCCCAATCCATTTTTTTGTAACAAACTTATCTTACAATCAAATAATTGGCAAAATTCTAGCTTTCAACAGATACAAGTACAATCGACATATTTTTTGCACTATATGGTCCTGAGATGATATTGTTTCTACCTTGAAGATGCGATCCTCCGCACGAACTAATCTTTCCATCAGCGTTCCTTTGTGCTCGACTTCCATGATTACCTCGTCCATTGAACGAGTGGATGCGCTCGAGCCCTTTGGAGAATGACTCGTACTCCGAATGCCTTCCAACTGTCTTTGCTGGAAGGATTTAGAAATTTATATAATGCTATTTCTCTAAATTTATTAAATCCAATCACTCGAACTAAACACAGTTGGGGATGGCTTTTTGATCCAGATCTTCTCAATTTGTTAACATAGCAAAGAATTCAAGGAGCCTATATCTAAAATGACTTGTGTGTTTAGACTTTAGTTTGTAAAAAGTAATCAGACCAAACTTAAAGTGTATTTTAATATCCGATGATTTATTTTCTAGCAATCATTTTCGACATTTCATCCACACATGTCAAGATTCTGATCGACTTTTAAATTATACAACAAAATCAGTTCGTTCATATATTAAAATTAAATTTTAAGCGGACTTGATCATGATCAATATCAACAAGAACAAAAAAGAGATATTGGATATGCAGCAATTAATTAATTAATTAAGAATAGATTAAAAAAGATGAATATCGTACTTACAATATTATTTAGACGATTAAGCCGAGAGAGCGTTGGTTCTTCCATAGCTGTCATATTTTTATCTGATAGACTCGAGGACACCTATCTGCGATTTCAAAATGGATCTATATAATGGATATTTTTATATAGAAAAATATTAAAAGTGATACGTGTCAAAAATTTGAGTGAACACTTCAAACATACACGTAGAACAAATTTGCATCATTCGGGCAGCGCCACCTTTTCCCAAGGCGGAAGAAATCAGGTTTCAATGTTCTAGACAGCCTTCGATTAAAATCCAACATTTCCCAAGAACAATTAATCAAGTCTCACATATTTTGTCTCGTAGACGACCTTAGGAGAAATGTATTAATGCCGAGTAGGTGTCATGTGAGACCCGTCTCACGGATTTGTCATGTGAGACCGTCTCACGGATCACAATCCGTGAGACGGGTCAATCCTACCCATATTCACAATAAAAAATAATAGTCTTAGCATAAAAAGTAATACTTTTTCATGGATTATCTAAATAAAGATCCGTCTCACAAAATACGATCCGTGAGACCGTCTCACATAAGTTTTTGTCATTAATGCCGAATCATACTCCCCATTTTATCGGTGGACCATTTTCAAAATAATTACTTATAACTAATAAAATAAATTATTACTTCTCTCACTTTTGCAAATTTGTAGTCAACAAATTGCAATTTTTAAAGCGTTTAATCCAAGGTAATTTAGGAAGAAAATAATATATTTGATCCATTGAGTTATTATATATTGGTGAAATGATTTTTTAAAAAAATTTAATCTCACTTTTATATTTTTTTCATGAATTACTTTTATGAATTTTTTGGGACAATATTATTTATCACCTCGTGAAAGCCAAAAAGAGCATAAAACTTTTTTGCTTAAAATATTATTAAGGTAAATGATATGTCACAAAAAATAATTAAATTTTTATTTGTTAGTAATATTATTTATTTCCTTAAACTAGTAAAAATAAAAAAGGGACATTTTTGCTTAAATTTTATAAACATAAAGTGGTATATGATCATTTATTTTATTTTTATAGGGTTTAATACTCATAAATGATATTCCCCTGTTTTTTGGGATACACATTTTGTATTCAGATAAACGCTATTATTATTTAGAAGCAAATTTCCCAAAGTTTCTTAAATGAACACAATTTCAAATTAAACAAAAATTTATGTAAGACAATTTCACGAATATTATTTATTTTTTATTTGAGTCTTTTATAAAAAATTTTATTTTATGATAAAAATATTATTTTTTATTATAAATATCGATAAGAAATGACACTCGTTGATTAATAGATGGTTACAAGAGATTACTCTTAAAATTATTGTTTATTGAAAACCTAAAGATGAGAGCTTCAGCATCGGCATTCGTATAATAAAGAAGAAATGAAAGATAAATTTGATATTCGTTTCATTTAGGTTTGTTACTAGGATAATTCGCAAGAGAGAGTAAAGAAATTAATGGCTTCGTTTGGTTCTCTCAAGCAAGCAATCTTCGACAAAGAAGCTCGAAAACAGTGAGTCCATATTCCCCCATATAATTATTATTTACTAAAAATTTGATTTTTTTTTAAAATAAGGTGACAATTTGATTTTTTGAATTGGTTCTGATTAACAGGCAGTATCAAGATCATATCCGAGGCCTCAATGCCTACGATCGCCACAAGAAATTCGTGGATGACTATGGTTAGTTTTGCTTTGATTTTTGCAGTTATTTTGCAAGTGAAAACAGAATCAAATACATGTTTTCCTATTGCATTCGTAGATTGCATTTGAAACGCTTTAGTTTGTATCTGTTTTTATGACTCTACCTCTGAATTATATTTTGCTGAGGACTGCACTAGTTTTGTTTCATGAATTTGGTGCAAGGATTTCGTAAATGTAGATTCCCAGGTGTTTTTAGGAATATTTTCATTATTTCTGTATTTTCAGGAATTAAATTTGGGATAGATGTGTTTACCTTAAAGTTGTGTTTCTTTGCAGTTAGTTACTATGGGAAACAGAAATCTGTACCAGGAAAGTTGCCAGTTAAAACTGATCTAGACACTCTAAGAGAAGGATATCGGTGTGTAACTTCTCGAATGTAGTTATTTGTTTATAAGAAGGAAAATACTTCTCGAATGCAGTTATTTGTTTATAACACTATTTCTGATGATATATTTATATTTATAAGTTATGACTTATGATGTACCTTACCCTATATGGAGATCTATTTGCCTCAAATGATTTGCTAAAACCAGTGGCTTCCTAAGCATTTTGTCTAATTATTTTCCGAAAGGTTCATAAGGACTGAGGAAGATGACATGAATCCTTCTTGGGAGCAAAGGCTAGTGAAGCGCTACTATGACAAGCTCTTCAAGGAGTATCCTTTGATTTATCATCTGTACCATTATCTTGCACTAGATCCAAATCTTTGTATTTTGCTAAATGTGATTGTTTTTTTATTACTAATTATTCTGTAAAGAATCCAGTCATTGTTGCGGGTGAGCATTGAGAAACTATTTTATCAGTTTAGCTGGAATTTATTCGAAATAGCAACTTTTGGGGGGATTTTTTTAAAAAAATTATGAGTGACTGAGTTAGTTTTGCTTAGCAAAGATATTTTTCTGCCTGCTTGTTTGCAAAACATTTGTTTCTGGGAATAGTGAGTGGGTTGTAGTGGTATTCAAAATAGCAAATGTCAAATTGATTCTGACGTCAAATTCCTTGACATTTAAGGGGACATACCATTCTCAGTTGTGATCCACTAGCTTTGGATGCTTGAAATAATTTATATGTTTTCAACACACTTAAGAACTTCATGCAAAATCAAAGAAGAATAGAAAGTAGTCAGGGAGAATACACAACAGGATTCACGAGCTTACACTTTGGTCATGAAATCTGCACAACAGATCAGTGAGTGATATTTGTTCTGGAAAGGTTGTGTTTCATAAGTTTTATGTTGCATGTATCTATACTCAATAACTGAAGCGTTTGAGCAACACAGACGAATATTTTTTCTCCAACAAACCCTTTGTCTTTTATCCTTCAACAAAGTGGACTGTGTGATGTAACCATAACACTGCAAGTTAAGACTATAATGCACATTCTTCTCCTTGTTTGCCGGTAAGGAGACAAAGAAACATAAGAAAAAATGATATTTGCTGTTTGAAGAGTTTCATGATATTAGAAGTCATCATAGAATTGGATGTAAGATGTTTCTGGAATAACAACTGCATCCCTTTTTGAAAATAGCTTTATTTGTCTACGTAACTTTTAGGTCGTATGCCTTTGGTCGTTTCATTTTCACTGCCTTTTAATACGAATTTCTACATTTTCGTTGTTTTTAAATATTAAGTCGCTTCTGTGAGCCTGTGACATTTTTTCGGTGAGATTTTATCCAATGGTTTATTTCTTTTAACTCATTGAAGATACTGCATAGCTGATATGTCTCATTACAAGACTGGTAAGGTATGGATATGTATTACAGCATTAATTTTCTGCATATACTTATTTTAGTTGTTTTCATTCATCCACGTTTTAAATATATTTTTCTTTTCATACTTCTGAGTGACCGAGAATGCATGAACTCAACCCTGACCAGAAAAAATTGCAGTAAAGCCTCTTCAAATATGGTAAATTTGCTCTGCATAAATATCATGCACCAACCAGTCTCATGGATCAAATTTTGGTTCCTTGTAGAACTCTCAGTTTTGGCTTAGAATACTCATGAATCAATCCTTTTACACCAAATTTATGTGCTATGGTTTTGTATTACATACCGCATCTCAGAAGGTGATCTTTTTTAAGACAAGAGCAAGCTTGATGATTGAACTCTTGCTGGAATGACTCCCCTGTCAATTAGTTATTTAATCGCCCAGTGGATTTGATATATATTCATTTTTTTCTCACTTTTTTTTGTTAAGAAGATTTTCCTGAATTTACCTCGATCTCTCTTTAGATTGGCCTGAGATGGAGGACTGAAAAGGAAGTAATATCTGGGAAAGGTACAATCCTCTCTCAAACAGCTATTTTTCTTCTCTTCTTTTTTAGTTTGAACGGCTTTGCTTTCATGAGTCTTATGTATATTTATATCATTATTCATTACACTTGCAAACTTATGGTTGATTCCTGTCGCATTATTCTTCCTCTACCATACTCATCTGTTAGTTCTCATATCTTATCATTCTGGAAAACCTGGATTTTGTTTTGGTGATTCAGGTGGCCAAATCATATTCTAAAATAATCTCTTTGTTATAGCTAGGTTGACATTCTAATTACCTTTTACTGGAGGATGTTTTACTGAACAACTCTTTGATCATCATCACAAACTGCCAGGACTGCCTATTCAATTGTTATATTATTTAATTTGCCATAGCTGGTCGTAACTTACCTTTAATTCGGCCGTGATTTTTACCATCCAAAGATCTACCTGCTAACTCGTTAGTTTATGTATCTCTAACGGAGACTCTGTTCAATGATTATAACGTACACATGTACTGTTGACAATAACAATTCTTCCAGATTTACCAGGCTTTTTAGAATGAACGATTTGTTCCTAGAATTTTGAAATGTTCCAGGCGGCCTTGTTTCAATTGTGGCTGAAGGGGACTTGAGAAAAATATTTCCATCACCTTGCGTTTGCATCAGTTTCTTATGCTTAGTTGCAAAGAAATTGAGGAACAATAGAAAAAAATGCATTATAAATGGAATTATTCCCATGTTACCATTTTCAGGATATTTCAACAATTCAACACACTTCGTGCATTGGCTCTGTATATTGTTTTTTTTTTTTTTTGGTTCTCTAATCTTTAGTATGAATGAGGACTGATTTGAATCCCTTAATTATCAGGGCAGTTTGTATGCGGGAATAAGCATTGTGATCGAAAGGATAATTTGTCAAGCTATGAGGCAAGTTGCTATCAGTATATTGGATCAAGCTTGTCATTCTTGAAAGCCAGTTTGTACTTTACCACCATTTCCTTCGGGAAAGTTTTGTTCAGATGAAAATCTTGCAACCCACAACAATTTATTAAGATGGCGAGCAAAATTCAAAATGAATGTAGTTCACAGATTTATTGGAAGCTTGGAAGCATTAGCTATAGTTTTTTTGGCAGTTTTATCTTTGCCAGATGCATCAGGCTGCCAACATTGCACATGCACACAAGTTCTCATCATTTGTCTGAAAAGCAAATGACAGATTTCTGCACTCTTTTCTAAACAGGAAGCCTTTCCTTTAGAAGAACCATCATTTCCAAAATCTAAGTAAGAGGTTAGTGCAGACTAAGTTTATTTTTCTTTCAAATGAATAGTAGAAAGACCGAGGAGAGAGGTTTCCACTGGGACTCCTCTCCTGCCACAAAGCATTGTTGATGGATCAAGCCTTTGATGATGTTAGAAGAAGGAAAAAGCAAGGAAGAAATCTGAAAGCACTTGATAACAATCATCCAGCCTTAGCAACTGAAATATTTTGTTAATACCAATCAAGTCCTTTCACGTTGGCAAGAGCTTGGTTTCCAATTGAAATGAAAGGAAAATGATGAAAGTGTTTGAGAAAATGAAAGTTCTAGCATCTTGCTGTAAAGTAATGAATATGACAATGATGAAGAAGAAAATAGATTGGTAGGTAAGGAAGGGAAGAGGATCATATTTATTGCGATTGAGAAATCCTGCTTCCAGCCATAGTGTAGGAGCTCCTGATTTGCAAATCATATACTCAAATTCGTTATTGCTGTACCAAATCTGTTTGCTATGTACTTCAAATACTTTAATTTAATGCCGTTGCTTCTGTTGTCTGTGCTCGATGAATTTTACTTCAATTAAGTTATTTTTGGATGATGAGCTTTTTCATATTATTTTTCTTGGTAACTTTTCTATAATATGCAGGTGAACTTCTCTTATATTGAAGCCGGAGAAAACAAGCAGGCCTTGGTTAAATTAGTAGCCTGTGAGAGGTGACTGAGGATACTCCTCCTAGTTGTCATTTTGCATAATCTATCCTCATTTATTTATGATAGCTCTCATTTTTTTTGTAGTATTCTTGGGATCTTGCTAATATTCATTAGGGAATGTAAATTTTTTAGTTTCATCCTCTTTGTCATACCAATTTCTTTGATTTTTGAATTAAAAAATTCAGAAAAATCAAGGTCTTGCACAATTAAAAGTCATTCATTATTGACATACTGGCTTCTGAATAGCATTTCTTATCTGATTTGCACTTGTAGTGCAGCTGGTTTTCTAAGAATAACCGACTCTCATTCAGTAGGAAATAAAGGATATCTTAGGTGTTTCAAGTTTTCTTTGTTCCCGACCAATTATTAAACATTTGAAGTAATTATGAATTGCTTACTATTGGGTCTCATATAAATACTTAGTTGATCTTGTGGAAAACTGTTTTGACAATGAAATTGTAATTAAGTGAACAGGGGAGAGTGAAATGACAGATATATATATATATATATATATATATATATATATATCATACAGATCGATGCTTTGTTTGGGTGTATAAATTTCTTTTATGGCCATTTGCTGGTGTGGATTTATTACCATTAAAGTGTGCTTTACAATCTATGTTTGTTCTGCTGCTCTGTTTCCTATTGCTCTTCACCCTTCTACAAATTTTTATGGTCTTATTTCTGTTTGAAATTATGCTATCGAATACGAGGCAGGTTATGTGTAGATTTATGAGTAAATGGTTTGGTGACTGCAACCTCGAGTTCTTGAAATACATTGATTAGAATTTTGAGTTTAAGCTTCCCCGGTTTATTTTATCTTGAGAAACATTTGGATGTTGAAAGTGCATTTCTAGAGGGTTAAGAGTTGTATAATCAATGATTCCAATCACGACCTCACTTATTAGCTGTTTCGGCGATTACATTGGATGTAGTTATATCAATTGTGTGTTGGTGAATTTTCTCCTTTTCGATCCTCTGTACTTCTATCTGAAATTGACCGTCTTAAAATAGATGTGCGGAGAAGCTTCTGCACAAAAAAATGAAAGAGAAAGAACAATTGAGACAAAAAGAGATTGACAGACATCGTGAGAAAAGGTATGAAAGCTGGAAGTATATTCTTTCATCGACATTTCGTTAACTAGAGACTAGCTTTGAAACACAATTTGTTGCTGCCTTGGAACTAAATCATTCGTTTTTTCAGGGACAGGTCTGAAAGTGATGAAGATACAGAGATTGACCATGGAAGAAGCAAAGATAGGAGAATCGGTACGGCTCAGCATTATATGAATATTCTTTTTGAAGCTATTCTTTTTGGCTATTAAAGTTTTAGCTAGTATAGGGGCTCATTAACCAATCACCTTTTGTCCTGCAAAACTGCGTACTAAAATGACAATCGAGGGCATTAGGTAAAAGTGGACTTCCCGGTTAACTCCATCAGTGTAGTGGACTTCCTGATTAACTCCAACTTTGACTGGGATGGGCGTTTTTGAAGAGCTTGAAATGAAGTCGAAATTGTTGAGTTCAACACTCTATTAGGGGTCATAGATATAGTTAATCTGGAGTTGGGCACGGAGGATTTTAGGGTTTGGTTTTGGGATTTTTCAGGGTCTTTTTCTGTTAGTTCTTTTTATGATTCTTTTTTTCCAACTAGCAACTTTTCTTTTTTTTCCATGTTACACTAATAGTTGGAAAGTACCTATCCCGCATAAGTTTCAAGTTTTATCCCGCATAAGTTTCAAGTTTTCTCATGGACCGTGGGTTTGCGATTCGTTGCAAAAAAGATGGCATATCTGTGCTTTAAGCCCGCAATGGTGTAGCTTATACCGGAACAAAGAGGAGGATCAAAACCATCTACTTTTGCGTTGTTCGTTCACGAGCGGAATTTGGATAAAAGTATTGCAGGAATTGGGTTGAGAATGGACCTTTCCAAGAAAGGCGCGTGACATGTTTCTTTGGAGCCAAGTTTACTTACCGGAAGAGAACTAGGAGTTTTTGGTAGTTGGTAGTTCATTGTCTATTTTGGTCAATTTAGTTGGAGCGGAACAAAAGAATTTTCACAGACATAGCCAAGTTTATATATGAGGTCTGAGAGAATATTAAAGGATTGGAAATTTCTATGATATTGACGAAGTGAGGTAGTTTTGTTTCTTTGCAGTTTGTTTGCGGATTTTTCGTCTGTTTTTTTGTACTTTGTTCTCTTATTCTAATAAAATTTTCGTTTACAATTAAAAAAAAAATAATGGATTGGAATATTTTTTAGAACAATTCAACCAACTATGCTTTACTAAGGGCATCACATGACCTAGAACAGTCCCTGGAACCCTATAACAAAATGGGACAGCCGAGAGAATGAATCGCACTCTATTTGAAAGAGTGAGATGTATGTTATCGAATTCAGGGCTGCCAACGTCGTTTTGGGAAGAGGCTGTTGTAACAACTGCCTATCTAATTAATAAATGCTATTCTAGTGCCTTGAATTATAACACTCCAATGGAGCTTTGGAGTGGATCTCCATTCGATTATTCAAACTAATGGTCTTTGGTTGTCTTGATTACACACACATAAAGCAAGATAAGCTGAACCTAGGGCCTTAAGATGCCTTTTTATAGGATACCTTGATGGAGTCAAGGGCTATAAAGTCTGGAATCCTGAAACCACTGGACCAAGATGCTTCAATACTAGAGACATCGCATTTGAAGAATACAAATGGGATATGGTCTAAAGGTAAATGCTCCTGAGAACAATGCTAAACCAATTTCCAGTTTACAAGTTGAGGTGGAGGATCTAAGTGAAACTCTAGAACAGAGAAAACAATGTTCATCTGAAATTACAGATAAGAATGAGGAATCTGGCCACAAGACTCAGTATGATGAGGACACCAGAACTTGCTTGCCAGAGACAGAGAAAGAAGAGTCATCCGACCACCACAAGTATCCTATCCATTTGTTACAGCTGAGAAGGTGGAGCTCCCCAAACCCTCAAGTTACCAAGAGGCAATAAGTGGGAAACACAAAGATAAATGGTCAGGGCCATGAATGAAGAAATAGACTCTCCGTTGAAGAATAACACATGGCAGCTAGTCAATAAACCACCTGGACAGAAAGTTTTAGGCTGCAAATGGGTGTATAAAATTAAGGAGAGTATTTCTAATGATGCTAGGCCTAATTTCAAGGCAAGGCTAGTTTCCGAAGGATTTACACAAGCAAAAGGAGTTGATTTTCATGAGATTTACTCTCCAGTGGTCAAACACACCTCCATAAGATTGATGTTGGCACTAGTAACTCAGTTTGATTTAGAACCAGAGCAACTTCATGTGAAAACTGTTCTCCTTCATGGTGAGATTGAGGAAACCGTATTCATGGACCAGCCTCAACGCTTTATGAAACCAGAAAATGAGGAAAAAGTTTGCTTGCTGATAATATTCCTATATGGTCTAGAACAAAGTCTTCGACAATGGTACAAAATGTTTGCTATATTCATGGGAAGGATAAACTTTGTTAGGAGCCACTTTGATAGTTGTGTTTATATGAAGACAAGGTGAAGATTGTTAGATGAGTGTCACCAAAAGGTTGATCTAAGAATGTGCTGCAACCGTATTTTGATAATTGCTCTTTTGAAAGAAACCACTCGCGGTTGTGACAGTTGGGAAGAGCTGTGCTAGCTCAAGAAAGTGACCGGAAACTCGAAGCATTGGTATTCATATATTTAGATGGTTTAAGGAAGACTTTTCTTTTGGATCTTTTCTGGAGGTTAAGAGCAAGTGTGAACAAAGGAGAGGAGAGTGTCATTGAGAAGAGGGATTAAACTCTTGCACTGTTTTTATTCCTCCTGCTTCAAGCTTTGTAAATGCACACTTGGTGGTAATAAAATTGGTCGTCTTTCTCCCTTGGATACAGGTCTAACACGTAATCAGTTGTGTTGATTGTGTGCTTGTTAATTCTTGGTTGCATATTAAATTTCTTGAATCACGATTGAATCCGATAATTGTTCAACAGAAGTATATTCAAATATTTCACTGTATTCTTTTAGGAAACAAGGGTTCTAGTTCAGCCACTACCAAGAAGGTGGACGATGAGGAGAACTTTAATGAGTTTCTCGAGGGACTGTTTCCTTGATGGCGCCAGATCCCTCCCTTGGGTTAGTTTTGCAGTTATAAAGTATGTAATATGCTTAAAACACTTTATGGTGAAATATCATGCAATAGAGTAGAGCTGCTGTTCGTCAAAGAAATTGATGCAATGACCATGAAAGTGAAACTTGAGGCATTGCATGGAAAGAAAATGAAGAATCTAATACAAAAGAAAACCCATCTTTTATTCACGTTAAGCCATAATAATAACTAGCTACTCTGCACACGCGGTGCGTGTGTGTACAATTTTTTTTATAATTATTTATGGACTAAAATGAAATTTGACAAATTATCGAGGTACTAAAGTGCTATTTGAATAATTGTAATAAAAAAAATAAAAACAAAAATGTTTTTTGAAATAAAAAAAAAACAAAAATGTAATTTTGATATCAAATAGGGGCAAAATAGGGAAACCAAAAAACAGACCAAAACATCAAAAACAGTTATTCTAATATGCTTAAACTTAATAAATAGTAAAAGATAATAAATAAACATTGTTAGTGATTGGAGGCTTATTAAATATAATTATTTTTTTTATTCCGTTTAGGCTTCGCTTGGTTTTATTACAATTTTTTTAGTTTTTTCTATCATTTGATAAATATAATTATTCTTTATATTGTTTAACTAAAAAAACATAATAACATTGATAAAAATATTAACGATATATCATATTAGATAAATTAATAGTAAAAATAAAATTTTAAAAAATAATAGATAGTATAATAGAAATAACAAAATTTTGGATTAAACCGAAACGATCGACAATACCGATTTATTTTGAAAATTAGGTTGATTAGTTCAGCAATCCGATTTTTAATCTTTTGAAATATAACATAAATCAGTTTATTCTGTCTGATTTCTAAAAAAACTGTTAAATCGAATAAATAAAGTTTCTAAATAAAATTTAATATTAAATTTTTTTTTCCTGGAAGTTTAAAACTGAATTTTGTTTCCTAAACCGATACATGCCAAAATGTTTCCGAAAAAAAAATAAACAAACAAGTCAAACCAAATTAGAATCGAAAAAAAAAATTAATCTGTTACTATTACACCAGTATAATTATGCATAAATATCTCCAACATCAATGTGAGTCATATATTCAAGTGGCAAAATATTATAAAAATTGTTTTCTTTCTCCACACACTCCCACAAACAGAAATCTAGTTTTTTCTCCAATACCCATTTTAAAAAGATTAAACTACGTACAGAAAATTCAATTAGATACTTTTGATTTTTGTTTTTCAGTTCATACATAAAATCTTTATATGTACTTATATGAAAATGTAAGCGTGATTTTTCGCTTTTTTTCTAAAAAAAAAATTGAAACCCTGGTCCTTAAATTTTTTTTTATTTTACTGGGACCAAGGTAAAGGCTTGACAAAACACAATCAGAATACAATCTGGGATACTTTTCCTTTGGGAAAAAAAAATTTAAAGTATTCTAATGTAACTCCATAATGCACAATATTCATATGACAATTTAATAGAAAATATTTAACAGTCAGCCCACATTATTGTTATTTTTAAATAAGATTTTTTGTCATATAAATTTTTTTAGTGTTGCTTTAACTTAATGGAATGACATTTAATTCCTGTAAAGTGGAAACGGACAGCGAAATTATAAACCATAGACCGAGAGGTTTACCAGCAAATTGTCAAATCAAAATGCTTTTTGTCCAAAATACGACCGTGACTAGTCAACTGTTTTTTTTTTAATATACTAGTTAATTAATTATTGACAAATAATGCTGCGAATTAATTACTTCGGACGTGAATGTTGGTCGAATATAATATTTAAGTAAAACTTTGTTTTATGAACAAAAAAATCTATCCACAAAAAATAACATTAAATTTCAAGTTTATAAAGGCTTTTGAATTTTTCGATAATGCTTTTTCCGTATTATAAAAATAGTTTTTTAAAGTTTTTTTTCTTTTTCTGGATTTTTAAAGTTTTTGGTATGTATAGACGTAAAAGATTTTTTATACAAATGGGATATAGAAGATTCTAACAATCAGATAAAACGAGGAATATCAACTTGAGAAAAAAATTAGGACAAATTAAATAAAGCAGGTGCAAAAATTATATTTTCATGGCATTTAAATAGAGAGAGAGAGAGTGTGTGTGTGAAATTTAAACCGCAGCCATTTCATTCGATTGCCACAAATAAATAATGTGGTCAAATACTTGTAATATTTCTCTTGTTTCTTCAACATAAATAAAGTGGTCAAATACTTGTAATATAGCTAATTTCCGCCAACTCCACTCAACCAAAAATCTCATTAACATCGTTGACATATTATGTCAAACATTAAAACATATGCATAAAATAATATATATTTCTCGACCATGCACCCTAAATTTTCGGGGCAAAAACTTGTGTGAGACGGTCTCACGGGTCGTATTTGTGAGACGGATCTCTTATTTGGGTCACCCATGAAAAAATATTACTTTTTATGCTAAGAGTATTACTTTTTATTGTGAATATGGGTAGGGTTTACCCATCTCACATATTATGATTCGTAAGACGGTCTCACATGAGATACTCAATTTTCAGTCATACACATATTTTGTATTTCGTGTGCAAAACACCGAACGTTTTTCCACGTGATATATATGTAAACTTATAATATGTATCATTTTAGGAATGTTTATTTATATATCAAATATCTATAATAATTATAAATTAGAGATTTTCATTAGTATTATGTTTTGTTTGTCAAGAAGTATTTGTCTCTCGACATTTATATCACAAATACGTGAAGTGGATACCTATAAAAATATGAATTACTCACATAATCTAATTATATCGAATAGTGAAAATGTCTAAATATTTATGACAATTTATGTTTTTTGTCGATAATATTTCTCCTATATTTCATTTGATGTTAAAATATAAAATAAAATTTATATCAGGTAGGTAAACCACACTGTACAAGCTCACATAAGAAGGTATTGGTAGCGGGAATCGACCTCCTGATCATTGATCAAAAGCTCACCTACTCCATCAACTCGTACATCCTCGAGTCACATGCAGTGTTCTCTTAATTATTTTCTTCATATGTTTGGCCGATTTGATCTAGATGAAGCTCGTATGATTTTTAACGTGAAGAAAGTTGTTGACGGAAGAAAATCAAACTTTGGTCCATAAACATTTGAAACAAAAGAGGAAAGTAAATAAAGGGGAAAAAAATTGACTTTGGTGAGATTAGAATTTTCCGAAACAAATTAAGTCAAAAGGTTTAAATAAAATATAAGTAAATTGAAAATTGAATATAAAATATATTTTTCCTTTAATTTTTGTCCCCACTTTATAACTTGTGTGTGTTATTTTAATGTCTTACATAAAATAGTACGTGTTTGCTTTCTTTTTAATAGATTTATGACAACATGTCAATTTAATATTGTATCTATTGGTTGTGTGATATTTTTAATTTCACGTGTTTCGTTGAATCAATTATAGTCATGCGACTATTTTTTTGATCAATTTTTGTCATTTTTGTCAAAATCATACAGTTAAATGATTAATATATTTATTAAAATTTATAATTACGTAGTCAAACACACATATATATCTCGAGAAATTTTTTTAACCACGTACTTCCAAAAATTAACAATAAAATTGACCGTTAAATTATATTATTTTGGAGAGAGAGAGACTAAATTTGACAATAAATCGATGAATTCTTCACCATTATATCTGTCACAAAAGAAAATCTAACAAATCAAAAGCCCAAGATTGGTAAACGTTCCGATTTAGTGTTTCCTAACCCTATAAATTAATTATGTTATCTAAGTTAAACAAGAACAATTTTATGATTTTGTTCTGCGACTAATTAAGTTTCAGATAATTGGCCAAAATTTGCATCAATACGACCATAATAACTGTATTAATCATGCATGCACATTATATTTGCAAAAAATTACGCACAAAACATTGATTATTAAAGCCATGTCTGAAGAACCTTAGAGTGTCAGGGCCCGTGCTTCTGATTAGTAAAAATTTTCTTTTTAGATCAATAGAAATTTCGGCATGATCACCCCGTAAGTAGAACATTCAAAAATTCATAAACCTACCGTCGTATTGTCCACGACTAAGACATGCAAAATGGGTATCAATGGATCGCCGTTGTCGATAGATTACCGAGACCAGACTCAGTTTAAAATTCTGACAACTGACGGATGAAATATGTTGTTCAAAAGTTGGCAATAGTGTTGAATTTTTGAGTTTTTATTTAACTTAATTAATAAAACCGGGTGGACTTGGGAATCTGGACTAGGCTTTCACACAAAAAGTTCTTAATTAATGACGTTGTGTCATTAACAAATTATTTGTTTGAAAATCCACACGTGTAAAATATTGGTAAAGAAGCAATATATAATATAATAATGGTTGCTTCAAAAAAAAAAAGCTTAATGTAGGAGTAACTAACTATTACTCGATTTTATCAGTTGAAATTTACCTGTAGAGTCAACACAGCACACCAATGGTGATTCTTCATTACAAGCAATCCAGGAATTCAATCATTACCGTTTCCTTAATTCTCCTCGTAGAAAATATATAGATTTCGTCTTTCCTGATCTTCACGTGTATAAAAGCATTCATTCTGCTGCTATTTTTGTGTATAATTCATGCACTCTACCTTTGCTCTATCAAAAAGACTGATATAATTATATTCTTCTTCTTACCAAAGTATCAAATGATGATGCCCAGAATTTTGTTTGTCTCACTTTTGACAATTTTATTGTGTTCATCCTCTTGTCATGGAAGAAAAGAACACAAGCATCGAAAAAATTCCAAACATCACAGCAATCAGCTTATAATATCACAACAGGTGAGGATCAATGTCGAAGATTTCGGAGCCAAAGCTGACAGAAAATCAGACAATGCTCAGGTTTGATTCATTAAAGTTTGTTGTATTCTATGACATATCGCATGCCTGTTATCAACTTGAACTCTAACTGGTTTTGTTTCATGTAATATCTTTTTTTTTTTTAAATATTTTCTGAAAACTGTTGGATAAATTGTAGTTACGATTCTAGCTATCAGTTCTTCACCAATATGATTAGTATTTAGTTCCTCATGACGTTCTCATGTTTCATTTCTAGGCATTCAGCAGAGCTTGGGAAAAGGCTTGTAATTCTACGAATCCGTCGACGATTGTGGTTCCGAGAGGAAAAACTTATTACATTAAACATGTTAATTTTCCAGGCCCTTGCAAGAGTTCTGTTTCTATGGAGGTGAGTTACATACACATTAATCTTACGTCGTATGCACACATAAATTTTAAAATTAAATAAACATGCGATTTATTTTTTCAACAAATATATGTTATATATAATAATTTCAGAAAAAAATTTGATTGCATATATTGGTTAAATTAAATATGATATATGGATTTTTTATCTGAGAAAAACGATTGGCTTGATTTGTCTTGCTTGCGCTTACTTCATGCATGCATACATTATAAACATATCACGAATGATTGTCGTTCTATCAAAAACTATAGCTTATCATGATAATGACTCAAATATTTTAAACGTACGAACAGCAGTCCAAATGTTATTTTTCGATCGCTTTCACAGCTCGTACAATTATATCAACACACCCCAACAAAATATTAGATTTTTGTTGAATATGCATGAGATTGTTTATTGTAAATTGACGATCCAATTCTCTAAATTTAGATCCAAGGTACAATAAAGGCAACATCGGAAATGTATGACACCCCAAAGAGACTATGGATAAAGTTCGAAGATGTTGCGGGCATGAACATTTTCGGAGGTGGTATTATAGATGGCAATGGTGAAATATGGTGGAAAAATTCTTGCAAAATCAAGAAAACTAAGGTATATATATATTTGAATTTATTATTTTAATTAATTCATGAAAAATATTAGTTATTTATTTTCACAATATGATCGTTTTGTTTCATAATAATATATATATGTGCTGACATATTTTCTCTTTTCATTTGAAGCCTTGCCAAACGCAGAGTGCACCAACGGTAACGTCTTTGTTTTCATTCCTCAAATAAAAATTATATTCAAACATATATATAAAAAATGAATATTAATTAAATAATTTAATTTACATAATTTTCTTGCTAACTGCAGGCTATGACATTCAAAAACTGTGTGAATTTAAAGATGACGAATTTAAATATACGAAATGCACAACAAATGCACGTGGTTTTCGAGGGTTGTCGCGACGTCGATGCTTCAAACCTAAGAGTAACAGCACCAGGAGATAGCCCTAACACGGATGGAATTCACATCACCAAAACACAAAATATCAATATCCTCGACTCTATAATTAAAACTGGTAAATGGGTTCATTCAGTTAATTTCTTTCAATATGGCATAACTTATTGTAGCCAGTTTTTATTATTTATATTCGGTTGAATCTTCTAATATTTTTGCAATGCATAGGCGATGATTGTATCTCCATAGTAAATGGAACAAGTAACGTTCAAGTGCAGAACATAATGTGTGGACCAGGCCATGGAATCAGGTAATTTGTGACTTTTAATTTTTCTGGATATATATTTTTAATTATTGTTTTTATAAAGATTTAATTAATTTATTTGATTTACAGCATTGGAAGCTTGGGTGAAAATAATATGGAAAACCATGTTTCAAATATTTTGGTGAAGGGTGTCAAGATTACAGGAGCAACTAATGGAGTCAGAATAAAAACTTGGCAGGTAACATTAATTCATACCATATTAATTCTCTCAAATAGCTAGGCTCTGATATATAGGAGTATATCGTATATGCGCGCGCGCACAAACTAAAAATTTATGGTAATAATTCAAGTGTGTGAAATTGTGCAGGGAGGGAGTGGAAGTGCAAGAAACATCGCGTTTGAAGACATCCTTATGCAGAATGTTTCCAATCCCATAATCATAAACCAAAACTACTGTGACAAAAGTAAAAAATGTGTCAAGCAGGTACTATATATACAGTATATAAATATATGTATATATATATATATATTGTGACCAAAATCATATATATGTATAGTATAGTATAGTATGTGAAATCTGTTAATCTAAATGAAATAATGAATGCAGAATTCAGCAGTGCAAGTAGAGAACATAATGTACAGAAACATAAGAGGTACGAGTTCTTCGAAGGTGGCCATAAATTTCAGCTGCAGCGAATCGTTTCCATGCAGAAATCTTTACATGGAAAACGTGAAATTGAGCAGACACGGAGAAGATGGAAAGGCAGAAGCGTTTTGCTCTCAGCTTACAATGTTAAAAGCCGGAGCCAATTCCTTCCCACGCTGCTCTGCGCATGCATAAGGATGAATTATTAATTGATTTTTATATATATACATATGCTACACACTGCATATACGTATATACTCGAAATACATTTTTATTCTATAGATATAGATATATTATTTATCATTCATTATATTGAAATGTTCAAGATTAATGTGCGTCATTCATGTTTCTTTTTTTGGGTCAATTCGATGTAGAAATAGAATAGCCGACCACTCACCTTATTTGGAGACGAGGTTTTGTGATGGTGTCGGCGGAGGTAGTAGTTGTATAATATCCATACATTTCATTTTAAATAAATAAGAGTATTATTTACACATTTCTTTTTAGGATTCGTTTCGGTTTGGATGAATTGGTATGAATTATATACTTCAAATGTATTATTAACACGACATTTTGCAAAGATGGTCATGTGATCATTCTAATAAAACACATTAAATTTTCAATATTGTGTGATCATATTATTCAAACATATATATATATATGATCAATTTTATCATTTTTTATTAGAGTGCTAATATGACATCAATTTTATCGTTTTTTTATTGAAGTGTGGACATGATATCTTACACGTTAGTAATTTCTGATGCAACTTAATCATTTCTTCAAAATAAAACCAAAATTGATCTATATTACAAATAATATAACCAAAAATAAAGAATATGAACGTTATACAACCAAACATTTCATGAGAAAAAACAAGAAGGCCCACACCACAACCACCTTAACCATGCAGTGCACATGAAACGGGAAACATCTGCAGTCATTCGCACAAGTCGGAGGCCGTTGAAAAACAAAACTCTCCGACATCTTCCTTCTCTCTTCATCCCCTTTTGTCAATTCGATCCATGTTATACGCTTACTCAATAATCCCATCTCGATTCCGGTCCCGTTTCCCAGATCTATCTGATCCCTTTCCGGTCCTCATCTCCCCCATTATTCTTGATGATCATTCCATTCTAAAATCAGTTTCTCGGGTTTTGATTTGATTATCTAAGCGATTGATGGTTTTACCCCGTTTTCGGAAAGATTTAATTTTTCATCTGTCTGGATTCAAAAGGCTGAGAAAATTTAAATGAGTGTGATGTCGAAGCGAGTTATGCCCGTTTGTGACACTTTATGTACTTGTTGCCCTGCAATGCGACCGAGATCGAGGCACCCTGTCAAGCGTTATAAGAAATTGTTGGCAGAAATTTTCCCCCGGAATACGGTTAGTTTGGTTTCATTTGATGTTTTGATTTGGTCTTTACTGTCAAGTTTCCTTCAAGAAAAGGTGAATTTTTTTGAGTTATTTGCTTATCATTTAGTTATATCATTCAAATTATTTTGGATGTACGATGTTTAATTCTTAACGTCGTCAGAGGATATATTGTTCTTTTCTGCTGATATGTTAATGCTACGTTGTCGATTTGAGTTCTCTATCGATTTTAAATGTTTGTGTAATGTCACACTGGACTAGTTCTCACAAGTTTTTATGTTTATAACTTTTGAAACACAATATCGTTGTGTCGCTTGAAGTTCATATATATATCTTAAATAGATATTTGATGATTTCTTACCAAATATATTATACCAAAAAAAAAGATGATTTGGCACCATTGACCAGACACTTACATTGAGGCAGATATAATGTTAAATTTGTTACACACTATTAGTTTGTGGTATTCATGCGCGAACTAGGGGTTAGCTTGTTAGATGCTCTTGTAGATCGAGCATGCAAATATCAAATTTATCTAATCATCTGACTGATTCCCTTATTTTTTACAGGAGGAAGAACCTAATGACCGTAAAATCAGTAAATTGTGTGAATATGCTTCCAAAAACCCCTTACGCGTGCCCAAGGTTAGGTTGCTTTGATCATATGCTCACAATACAACTGGTTGGTTCCCACTTCGCTGTGTACTAAGTGTGCATGCATGACTTTTCAACATTGTGTCATGGCAATGCCATAGCTTTATCCCCTCGTGGAAAAAATTGGGTGTTTATGTTGAGACCTTGTCAAATTTAATATCTTATTGTCTTAGCACAATAATTAAATTCATGGTTCGAAGTATAGACTTTTTTGTTTGGGTTCGTATCTGCATAGCTAGCTAAATTAACCCAGATCGCCTCAAATTTGAAGTACTTTCGAGTTGTAAATTTTATTATCATTTGCTGGTTTTATCACTTTTTTTCTAGTTGGAGCAGACTTTGCGAACAGGTAATGACAGCTTATGATTTTATAATCAGATTACAACTTTGCTTGAGCAAAGGTGTTATCGTGAACTGAGAAATGAAAATCTCAAGTCTGTAAAAGTTGTCGTTTGTGTCTATCGAAAGCTGCTGATGTCTTGCAAGCAGCAAATGTGAGTTCATTTATCTTTTTTCTTCAGTTAAATGTTACTGCTCGGTGGTTTTATTTTTGGTTGCTTTTGTTACATCGATATTTGTATGTTTTGTACCTCAATATCGGAGTTCTAAATTTACATGTGCATACATGTCATAAAGCTTACATTTTTAATTATGTGATACTGCAAGATACTCTCTCTTAGTTTTTGTACTTTTGACTTTGCATCACCTTAAATGCTAAGGAGATGTTTCTAATTTATAAGTTAACACACACTTGCATCAAAATTTTCAACAACTCTACTGAATTAATTTCCCAGCATATTTTATTTTCGTGGCTCGGAGGTATTGAGAGATTATGTGCACATGATTGGTCACAGGCTAGTCTTGTAGCTGGTAATGCCACAGGAACAATGTTTAATTGTGATAATTATTACAAAGAGATCTTCTAGAAGGAGGTCGTTGGTTGAAGGAATTTAAGTGGTCTCACTTTTTTGAAAATTGGGAAAGAGTAACTATAGGATTATTAAAGGAAGTTACCGTCTAGACAAACAGCAAGGTTACCTGACTTATGTCTAAATCTAATTATGAAATTAACGAAGATCAGTCTGAGTGAATCTTTCAGATACCATCAGCATTAGCAATCTTCTGTTTTTTGTGATCATCAAGAACCCTTTTAGATGTTATGCAGCAAGTTTTTTTCACGATGTTATGATTTCGCTTCACTGTATATCACGAGTATTACATGGCAGGCCATTGTTTGCTGGAAGCTTTCTCAGTATAATACACATCTTACTGGATCAAACGAGACATGATGTGATGCAAATTAATGGTTGCAGGGCACTTTTTGACTTTGTAAATAACCAGGTATTGTTCTTCTTCCCCCGGCTTATCTTTGGTAAATGACAAAAAGGAAAGGAAAGGAAAAAAATTGGGCAGAAATAGTTAACAACATTACGTAGAAGATAGCAAGGACCTGACGATTTTTGGATATTAAGTCGATCTGGAAACCAAACAACAAAAGGAAAAAATTTCCGTCAACTTCCTCTATTCCTTGGTTTCCTTGAAACTAAACCGATCTCGAATTCTTTATGGTAAATTCTTTATGCCGCTTTCTATGCTTATGTGATCTCATTTTATTGTTTTAGAGGGATGGTACCTATATGTTCAACTTGGAGGGTTTGATTCCAAAACTCTGTCTTTTAGCTCAAGAGATGGGTAATGATGAAAGGATGCTGCAACTACGTTGTGCTGGCCTTCAAGCACTCTCTTCTTTGGTAAGCTTCATCATTTGCACATTTTTTATATTTCAAGCAGCAAAGAAATACCGTTTCTAAAAAAAAAGTAACAGCATGAAAAATTAAAGGGAACTTTCCCTTTACCACTCGAGGCCTTTGCTTTTGAGCAGCTGATATTTCGCATGGTTCTGTTCCCATGTATAAATTTTTGTATCCCTAGAACTGAAAAGTGAAATATTATACACCTTTACAATCTTGATAGAAAGTAGAGGTAAAGAATTGGCATCTGTTTCATTATTTACTTTTCAAACTCAAATTTTGAGAAGGAAATCGAATATATAAATAGGGATTTGTTCCGTGGGAATCGCAAGGGGAAATGGAGAAGTACAAAAGTGTATTGGTTCGTATATTCTCATTGGCAGTTTGTGAAGATCATCATTCGTTAAATCAGAATAAAGTGATAGATATGCTGAGTTATTTTACCAATCCCCCTATTTTGTTACCCCTTCAAACAGATGATTATTCTTGGGCGAGAATCAAGCTACAACCATATAGAAATAAGATGTGGATTAACAACAACAAACTTAAAGGATATAACTGATTCCTATGATGTCTATATTTTTCCTCAATCTTGGCAGTAGATAAATAATGATGCAATGCATCATATCCATATAAGGATATTGGCAGTCTGGTTAATTGGTGTGTGAACAGTCTTGATGATCCCACAATCTGTTTTCTCCTTGATGTGTTGATAGTCTATCTCAACGTACAGAGTATCGTGATAATCAAGCTGAATATGCTTAGTTTTGTCGTGGTGAATCGGGTTATTACAACGCTACTTGCAAATTTATTGTCATAAAACATCACAGATAGGCTCTTAAATGGAAATGTGCAACTAAGAAGCCTTTTCAAATACACCATCAATCATCACACGAGCCTCGAAACAATAGATTGTGTCTTGCTTCTCCAAGCGACCAAATTTCTTCACATGCGTTAACAGTACCTGGCTGATGATCTCCAGTCCGTAATTGAGTCTGTCAGTTAGCAATCTTATAAATGTCAACATTTTGGAGTGTATTGTGGTCTAGTCCTTCAAGAAACATCTGAGAAAGTGCATCTATCCCATGGCCACATAGTTGTAAATTGTAATAGTTGAATTTAACTTTAAATAGATATTAGCCTCTTCTCTTCCGGGTTTAGGATATACCACCTCTAGCGCCAACTCGGCGCTACCAGGACTCCCAAGGCTGAAATGATGACATTTATGTTTCATTTTATTTCTCGCTTCATTTTTGAGTTTTACACTTCCACATACATTCATTTTATCACCACCATCCAGTACTTTGTTCCGGATATCTTACTATTTCTCAATCGAAATCTTGGTTATTTATTGTTTAGTCCCAATTCTCAAAAACATGCCATCATTCACAAAACATCCTGGTAAAAATTTCGAGGTGTAACATTTTTTTTGGGCTTTATGATATGCTACAGAGCAGAGGTATTAGAGTCACGAAGTTTTAACCCATAATAGTATAGAACTTCATGAAAGTATTCATCATGTACAGTCAAATATGTACTTCGCAAAGTTTTGAATAAAATTTAAAATAAAATTCTTTAGATGATAGGATAGAGGCAGTACGAGAGAAGGCTTGACTGAGCTGGTAGAAGAGCTTCATTTGTGGTTAAAAAACAGGTTGTGTCATCATGCATTGTGAGGGTCTTTGACGTTTTGTACGCTTTTTTGAAATGCTGCACTTTTGAAACACGATTTGAACATTTCTTTTCTAGTTTGAAAAGAAAATTCTCTTCTAATAGACACCTGCACATTAGCAAGTCAAGAGCTTTACCTCAAGCACAAGTGTGCAAGCCAGGCCTGTATTTAATTGAAGCACTGAGCCTAGATGTTGGCTCAAGAATGCTAGGTGCATGGCTTCAATAATTGTCTTAATGAGGTTTTCTTGTATACAACATGATACTTGCCTAGTTCCATATTTTGTTTCATAGAAAATCGAAGACTTTAGAAACTTGCATTTGAAGAAATTAATGGCATTTTTTACTTCTTGGTAAATGCTTTTTTTCTTCTCGGTATATGCTTGAATTGATAGAAATTCTGATTTTTTTTTCTTTCCTGTTGTTTTTCAACTGTGCTTGTTTCCGCTAAATAGAGTTCAGTTGCATATTGCTCTGACAAATTCTCCTTAATCATTCGATTGACAGATTTGGTTCATGGGTGAATTTTGTTATATCTCAACCGACTTTGACAATGTGAGTATATTTTGATAGTTTATTTATTGCTGATTCTTTTGGCACTCCCTTGAAAGTTCAAAGTTAGAAGCCTTTTGAAATTTGGACTAGTTTGGCATATTCCTCTTTAATGAGGCCTTTTCAATTGGTACATTGTAGGGAATTATTGCAATCAACTGGGACTTGTAGTATTACTTTGTATCATACAATTTTGTGAATCAACTACAACATATTTAACTCATGCTGATTACTATGATATCAGGCATTTGTTTATTTGTTATTTTTGCTCTCCAAGACGATACAAGTGTCACTAAGATGAGCTATATACAACAGCATAATGGGATTGGTGAACACTTTCTAATGCTAGGTAGTAGTTACATTTGACTTGATCTTTTAGAGTTTGTAACTCTTTCCAAATTGCAGGCACTCATACTCATGTACAAATTTCTTTAAGATAGGAGATTTGAAAGATAGAACAGCTCATTTTCTTCTTTTCTATTTGCCCCTTCTTTTGCCCCTTTGTACTGTCGGCTATTCTTTTAGATTGGCGTCTTGTAAATGTCCATGCTCTTTTGGGAATTTGTCTCAATAATTTTCCTTCTCATCCGAAGGTGCCTTTGGCTACTTTTATGCTCAATTATTACTCTTATTTTCAAAAGATCAGGTTGTGTCTGCTGTCCTGGAAAATTGTCTAGCCCCTTCTGAGGAGTCCAATAATTCGAATAATGGTAGCCAGAATATGCAGGACAGTAGGGTTCAACAAGTGCTTAACGCTGAAAACGAGATGTTGCTGTCATCAGATATCATGAAAAGAGCTATTTCTTGGAGGAGAATTGTCAACGAAAAAGACTACTATACCTTGTAATTCCTCTTTCCAAGGTGTTTGTAATGAATTTATTCTTCTGCCAGCTACTTCAATCTTCTTGTCACCATGACCGACTCCTTTATTGTAAACAGAGAAGATAGTGGAAACCCTAAGTTCTGGACAAGAGTCTGCTTGCATAACATGGCGAAGTTGGCCAGAGAGGCTACAACTGTACGGCGTGTTCTAGAGGCATTATTCCGCTACTTCGATCAAGGCAATCTCTGGTCTCCTGATCATGGGCTCGCTCTTTCAGTATTGCTAGACATGCAATCAATAATGGAGAAATCAGGTTTTTTTCGCTTCTATAGCATGATAAATTTGAGTGATAGGCTAAGGCCAAATCAGCCTTTTGTTATCATTGGGATTTTCCGTGTGTTTAATTACTCTGGTTACTGTGAATGCAGATTACAACACTCATTTCTTGCTCTCTACCGTAATCAAGCATCTTGATCACAAGAATGTTCTGAGAATACCTCATATGCAGATAGATATTGTGCAGCTTGCGACCTCCCTGGCTCAAGCAACGAAGGCACAGCCATCTGTGACAATTATCGGTGCATTTAGTGATATGATGAGACATCTGAGGAAAAGTATTCACTGCTCTCTTGATGACTCGGACCTTGGAGAAGAAGTAATTCAATGGAATAGGAAGCTTTATGCAGTCGTCGATGAGTGCCTCATTCAAATGTCTCACAAGGTTACCTTTTCATTTCCAATCCATTATGGATAGATATAACCAGCATGGGAGCTAACTGTTTGCAATGCAAAGCTTAATATTGGTTACATTACATGTGATGCCTAATGCCTGCAGCAGACTCTGGTTTAGTTATGTTCTAACTAATAAGAGGTTTTTGGATATTGTTACCAAATACATGATAGGTTGGAGATGCTGGACCCATTCTGGATTTAATGTCAATGATGTTGGAGAGCATTTCAAATATAACAGTCATGGCTAGAAACACAATTGGTGCTGTCTACCGCACCGCTCAGATTGCTGCTTTCTTACCAAATATATTATACCAAAATAAGGCATGTTTGGTACATGTTTGAAATATGATATGTTCTAGTATATTGTTTGATTTATTTTGGAAATCTTCCTTGGATATATCTTTTATTATTATAGGCTTTCCCTGAGGCTTTGTTCCATCAAATACTTCTAGCAATGGTGTCTCAAGACCATGAAATAAGGCTTGGAGCGCATCGCATGTTTACAGTCGTACTTGTTCCATCATCTGTTTGCCCTTTTGCTGCTTCCAAATGTTCTGTCAAACCTGTTGATTTACGGAGGACGCTATCTAGATCCGTTTCCATCTTTTCCTCTTCAGCAGCTCTCTTTGAAAAGATGAGAAAAGAACACTGTATCTCGCGGACTGTTTTAGAACAAGCGGATGAAATTTTGCTAGATACAGATCAAAAGACCAAAAATCAGTCCTTGCTTGCACGTCTGACATCCAGCTATAGTCGAAACATAAGTGTCAAAAGGCAATCAGTTCCACCAACAATGGGTAATTTGGATACGGAACAGGTATTGTGCTTTAATGCTGTTTGAACATCCTCAAAGAACACTTACAAAACTGTTAGGTTGGCATCTATCATAACGTTATATGTTTTATGCAGAATGGAATATCTCTGAAGTTGAAAACCAGACAAATCAGCCTTTTGCTTTCTTCAATCTGGGTGCAGGCACAATTTCACTTGAACTCCCCCGCAAACTATGAAGCAATTGCTCATACTTACAGCTTGGTGATGTTATTTTCACAAAATAAGGTAATATCATGATTCAAGTTATAACCACAATTTGTTAGTGTTTTATGCACAATGTCTTTCTCTTTTCTGTGTGGTCAATAGGAGTAAGGTAGTTTAAGGTCATTGTCATTCGCTTTTCTTTGTGTTCAATAGGAGTAAGACAGTTTAAGCCTTAAGGTCATTCTTATCTCTTATTCTAATCCATGTTATGGTATGAAATATGATCCCATCAATATTGACCTATAATAAGTCTACGCGTCTGGCCAAATATAATTTTGTGTTGATACTATTTTAACTAAAGGGATAATATATAAGATGATATTGGATGGTGCTTTTACTTTGGTGATTACATGTTTTAATTAATGAGAATAGAGAAGAAAATAAACCAGGTAATTATTGTGGCATTTTCTGCAAACTTAAGGTCCTAGAGTGTGTTGGACCCCAATTTGTGGTTTAGTGTATCTCTTGGTTCTAAAATTGCTTGTAGCTTGTTGAAGCAGAGCCACTCTAGCGTACTTAATTTCTATGAGTGCCCGTGCTCTTAATTAATATATAATTACCAAACAACAAGGACTGATTGGTGTAAACAGCGAAAACGAGTTTAAAATGTTCATTTGGGCCTACAGAATTCGGCATGGCCTCTCCGTAAGTAGGATATCCCAAAAATTTCAAGACACAACAACATCAATATATTCTCGAAAATAACATTAAGTTCACAATCAACTAAACAAATATCCTACAGCCGCACTGGCCAAGACTAGACATAAAATACCACAAATAAAATCCAAAACAACATGAAAACATCACCATACAACTACACAGGCCATCTCACTGGCAAATGTATCAAACTAGTATAATATATAGATATCTAGGAACTCTGACACAAACCAACTCCACTACTAGGTACCACTCGCCGACGCTCTACCAGACGCATCAAATCCCATGGAATGACCTGCTATGGCATCAAAAACAACCAAAACATAAAAAAAAAAAAAAAAACAGAGGTCGGACCCCAGTACGAAAAACCAGTAAAATTTCGACGTATATAAAAGACATGTAATAATACCAAGTAAATGCAATGATATGTGATGCATAAATGGTAACAATGGAATAACGGATACCAAACAGAGTCCAAACGAATAACATTATCAACAGTAACAGTGGTCACCCGTGACAGGAATGCAGCATCAAATCGCCGCTCGTCCATGCACTTAGCATCGGGAATGGGAGTGGCTAAATCGCTCGTCCCTAGCTGTCATCTGGGAATGTGGCTAATTCTAACCTACTCGTTCCTCTCATGACTCAATATATCTCAACAGAATCAATATAAATCGCCGTCAAAAGGGTCAAGACTCAATATATTATGTCAATACAATTTATGCATGAATGCATCAGAATAAAGATTCAAGGCACATAATAGCAAACAACATCCACTGAATATTCTTACACGCCAATATAAGCGTCATAATAATATAGGTTTGAGCGTACCTCAATTATAACTTACAATACCACAGTAATTTCTTAAGGACTTTCTGATGAACTCGTCTAACGATATAACCTACGATATAAATTCCTTATAAACTCCAATATACTGCATTTCAACTGACTAAAACAATTTAAATCGGCTCGGTTAAAAATTCAAATTCCAAGCAGCCTATAAACCCATGCAAAGTTTGTGGTGGTGTGACTGGACTGCATTCTTTCATTTAGAGGTCGTCGCCTCATTCTCTTAACATGTATGTTTAGTAATTCTCTGCTAAATTTCTTTTCTGCTATCAGAAAAAAGTGGGTAAGCAGACAAATGAAACAAATTTGTCAATAAACAAAAAAATTAGAAGGCAACAAAATTGCATTAGGAATCGAGATACAAATTAGAGACGGTTCAAATATACATTAGCTTGGAAGATTGAGATGCATGCTTTCAAGGTTTGAAATATCGAGCTTTTTCCGTCATAAAATTAAAAGTCATCTGTCTATATATACTGCGTTAAAAGTTAATTCTTCTTACCAATTCATACTTTGTTGAGCTGATAGCCTACTAATTATATGATATCATTGTGTTTCACTTGCATCTTTGTCATGGATGTTCCTATTTGCTCCCATGAAAAGTTGTCCACTTTGTTTCTTTGCTGTATGCATTTTAATTGAATAAATAATGCAAAACGATTCCAACCCTATTCTCATGATTCATGTAAATTTACTGACCATCTCTTTGCACATTTTCAGAAGTCTAGTCATGAGATTCTCATTCGAAGTTTTCAACTTGCATTTTCCCTAAGGAGCATATCTCTTCAAGGAGGTAGATTCCTATCAACGAATTTGAACTGTGGCATGTTTTGTCTCTTTGCTAATAGGAAGTTTGTTGAGCATTTGAAGGAAGTTAACTAATTAAATCCGATTTCACATTTTGAAACCACGATAGTGCATCATAGAAAATATTTTGGGCGCAATGCTAGAGACCGTGCTCCTTTTATTCGGTCAATATCCCTTTTAACGGTTCAACCTGTATCGGAAATGATATAGCCCACCTAACATGTGAGATCTGCACAAAGTCCTTGAATATGTCTTTGCAATGAAATAATGAAGATACTATGTGTGGAATAGTGTTTGATCTGGATGATTTTGTTCTTTATTTGATATATGAAATATGATCCTTGTAAAATATATACGAATGATGTGAATGAGAGAATGTTTAGGAGATTGGGTGATTTTCTGTATTTCAGTTTAAAGTGCAGCATGACACAAAACCGAATAACAATTGATTTGAGATTTTTGAGTTCACTCCCCACTGTATAGTGGATAAATGATTCGTCTATGAATAATCACATGAATGGTTTTTCTTGCATTTCTAGGACCACTTCAACCATCACGTCGTAGGTCTCTTTTCACCTTGGCTACTTCAATGATCCTCTTTTTATCGGAAGCCTATAATTTTCGCCCTCTTGTTACATCTGCCAAGGCTGCATTGAGTGATAAAACGGTAGGTGAACTGGCATTAATTTGTGACCGGTTTTCAGCAGCAGGCGTTTGATCATCTTCATTTGGGCCATGCTATTTCCCAAAATCTAAAGTGTAATGTGTGCTATGTTTAATGAACCACCTCCACAGGTTGATCCTTTTCTCCAGTTGGTCGATGACTCTAAGTTGCAGGCGGTAGATAGTAAGACAGAAGTAAACCATATGAAGAAAGTTTATGGATCAAAAGAAGATGATGATGATGCTATGAAGTCACTCGCAGCCATAGAAATTAGTGATGACCAATCCACAGAATTTTTTGCTTACATGGTAGTGGAGAATTTCGGGAATCTATCCAGTGTATGCATCTTATTATTCTGTTTTCTTCTGTAGAACCATTGCTGGTAGTTATTCAGTCCACATCTCATTGTCTAGATCTTTGTGTAGGCTGAGTCATCCATTATAAAGGAGAAATTGCTTAAAGATTTTCTTCCTGATGATGTATGCCCTTTGAGAGCTCAGCTAGTCACTGAAACTCCTGGGCAAATCTATCAATTTGGTTTAAAAGAATCTTCTCCAGAGGTATTCTAATCAAGTGCTTGATTCATTTTCTTTCTTAAAACTTACTTCTCCTTGCTTGTGCTGTCTCCAGGTCAAACATCCAATATTGCTAATAAATGATGACTTTCCAACTGATTCATTTGAAAGCCAAACAGATATTTTCTCCCCTTTGACCTTGAAATCTCCCAACCTCCTAAGTGTCAACCAATTTATAGATATGGTATGTTATATAATTGTTATGTTATATCTTCTGGTTTCAATGGTTTGCCTAGCAGCCAGAAATTTCATTCATTGAAAGACCAGCCAGATCATATTTCGTATATGGCTATGCGTTTTATTTTGTTAACCTTCAATTGAACTGTGTGTTTTTGTGATTGGAAACAAGACATGATAACTCATTACAATTGAGAATCTTGAAAAACTAATTGGCGTATAAATAATTTACAGTTTAGTATGTTTTTAAATAATTTGTGTTATTATGGTTTCCATGTAAGTTGTCTGTGGCCTTTGCATCAAACTAGATAGTTAGATGATGACAGAAGATGTTATGCATGCCAGATTATTTCCCCACTATGATCAAGGTCGAAGTTGATTTAACAATTGATTTCCAAGTTTATAACTCAAGCAACGATTTCAAATAAAAATGGAGGTAAATACATGATGCGCTACTGATAATTTCATGATAGGATAAACTTTTGAAGCTGTACAAGCATTAAATACCGGTCAATCTAAAATGATAAAAAAATTGTCTTTACAATTGCAGCTGTGTTAGTATATTACCTTCTTCTAAGAAACAGAATGTCCGGTGTTATGATATTTTATTTGAAAAGAAATATTTGACTCAATAAGGTATTCTCGACAAAGGATGACACAAACGGGCACTTGCTTTTATAACATAATGGAAAAATGATTTTTTAAATTTGTTGTGCTTGTTGATTCAACATTTTTTTGGTCATTTTTTATTCTGTTTTGTGTTTTAAGTGGTTGCAACCATCACTCATGGTGACAGCACTACTAAAATCATGATACTGATGTTGGTTCAGGTATCGGAGACTACAAAAGAGGTTGTGCGGCTTTCAGTCTCAACCCCCTCTGACCTGCCATTTAAGGATATGGCAAATCAGTGTGAATCTCTTCAAATTGCGAAGCAGCAAGTCATCTCCAATATCACGAGTGCCCAGTTGTTTCAAGAGATCTCAGCTACCTTCACTAGTCAGGTCAACACTCAGAGAACATTATTAGCCATCTGTTTGTCTATAACGTGTTACATGTACCCTGTCTTGCTATTTGTCCAAATGAGTCAACCTGGAATATCCCATATTTATGATTTATGCCATCTGGGTGCATTTCATTTCTAATTATCTTATTTAAATTAATTTAAAAATTATTATTTAATATCTAACTATGTTATGATTTTAATTGTATTGTATCTTAAAAAAGGTCCGTATTTTATCATTTACATGCCAACATATCAAGAACAAAATAACACATATCCCCTAAGATTCTCCGTCAGACCATGTGTCTTTGCTGGAACTATCATTTGTCGAGTTTAAAATTCTTGTTTGTTACTTGATGGGAGGATAAAATATAATATATCCATTTGTTAAGTTTCACTGTTCAGTGTGTTTCTGTGTAGTTTACTCCAGGAGCACATGAAATTATATAACTTCATATATTACAGTGATTCATTTTGCCATTTTGTTTCAGGCGCCTTCTTCTGAAATTGTTGCTATGCCTTGCTCTGCTGAATTTCAGCATCATCTCTTCTCCCTTCCTCTACCGGCTTCAAGTCCATATGATAACTTTTTGAAAGCAGCTGGAAGCTGATACGTTTCCATTTGGTTAGCTCACATTCTTGCGAGGTTGGTTGCTGGTAAATCTTGGAGAAGATATATATATTTTTTGTTTTGAAAAGATGGATACAATTTCAGGCGTATCCATCAGTTCGTTATTTTTTTTACACGGAGTTTGAAGAGGAATGAAATAAGAAATAAATAGCGAAGAAAAAATATTTGTGAAGAAGTTCTATTGATTTTCTGAATACCCACCCATTTACGTACTTTTGTTGAATCACAATGTGGAAACGTGTTTCTTTTTTGGCGAACTTTGTTGTAATATATTACTATAATTCTTTTTATTTTATTAGAATGATATCAGATGACATCTCATTTTACGCCACCACGTCGCTTTCATGTCATTTTAACACGAGGAGTGAAATTCATTATTGAATTATGAAAAGTTCGCATAAATTTCTCAAAAAAAAAAATAATAATTTCGTATGAATCTAATTATTTTTGCTTTCAAAAGTTGAGTCTAGAAAGGCAACGAAAGTTGTGACACGGGTAACACCAGTACGTTTGAAGATGAAAATTGTCTAAGACATTGTGTTTCAAATTTAATTTGGCTTCTTTTCTTTTTTTTTTGTGGGAGGTTTTGTCATCATTGGATCTTGAACCAGTATCAACTCGCAACATAAGAAGCATTTAAAAAAACATCTTGCTTTTTATTCAAAAAAGAAAGAAAAAACTTCTTGTTTTATTTTTCAAGTAGACAATGAGTTTTCAAACTTGTTGAAAAGTATTCTCTTTTGTTTTGTTTGGAATGGACACGGTAGCTTATTTCACTGCCCAACTTTTCTAACTGCACTTGCCATTCGTAAACTTAAAATAAAACAAAATTTCTGCACTGTGGAATGGAAATTGAAAGGTTTATACTTTATATCATGTGGATTTATGATATTCGATAAATTCAGCCTCAGCCGTTGAAATGATCTGTCTCCAGAAACCTATTTTTTTTAAGAGAGAAAAAATCGTTCTCTCTGATATGTAGCAAAGCATTTCCAGTGGATCAGATTACATAATGCTCGAATACTAGGGAACTACAGACAAATTTACAATACAAATTCATACCTTCATCTTTGGCCATATCAAACAAGAATTTACATGAAAATAACATATGCTTTTTAATCAGTAGCACAAGACTAGAGAGGAAGAGCTATTACCAAGGTTGCCTGAGCATGGCCATCCACACACAGTAAGCACAAACAATTTTCTGCGACATATACACATACACTGCAAAAGAAAGGCTCATCAAAGTTATATCTTTCCAATCACCCTTCTGCTTTGGGCTCATATTATCTCTTAATCCCTCTCCAAATTTCTTGATACCCGAAAAACTCAGCTCAAAAATACCCTTTTCTTCGATCTTTTCCATGTTTCTTTTCTGGGCATTAAAGGGATCAGTGGGATCACTATTTTGGCAAGAGAATATGACTAATCTTCTTGAATTTTTTCTGGGAATCAGATCTGCTTTGTGTCCGAAGAGGCTTAAATGGCCAATTGTAAGGGCTGCCATGGAATTAAAAAAAAACTTGTTTGTGATTGGAGAAAACTTAGAATTAATTCAAGTCGAACGGATATGGTAGAATGGGTGAAGGGATGGGTAATGAAGATAGCTTTGAATCTTTGAGAATAAAAAGTTAAAGGTGGTGGGACATTTATTTCCTCTTGGACCAAATAACGTGTCTGGTTTTTCTTCTTTTCCTTCTTACACGATCATGATATTTATATATTTTTTTTATTACAACACACGTGGTCGAAAGAAGATCGAACTCGAGCAGGAAAACTAGTTAATCTGATGGAGTGAGATCACTGGGTTATAAGTCCGGTCTCATTATTTATAATTTAAGACCAAAACATGTGATAAAATCAAGAACAGATTAAAATACTTTAGGAGGAAAAATAAAGGATAGTTTGGTCTGAATAAAAAGGCGTGTCTTGACTCTTCGAGTTGCTACGTGCCCTGTAGAGACTAGAGAGAATAAAGATTAAAAGTATATTTTAATGAAATTCGAAATTAGATATTTTGATTTTAAGTAGTTAAAATTCGAAAATTGTGAGTGAGTTGAATATATTTATGTTATATATGTATATTTAAATTGATATATTTCATTGAATTTGACTTGAGATATTTTTGTTATATGTTTATAATTAAATTGAATTATTTTTTAGTCAAAATTCGGCATCGAAACATTTATGTTATATTACATATGTTCAACTGAAATCATTAAAATATTGTTTATGGTATCAAGTTATTTAATCAACGCAACTTTGATAACATTTAATAATTAGCGACATATTTTTCAAAATATATATATATTTTTATCTATGATATCATCTCAATTTTTGAAATATAATTTTGGTTGAGAAAATATAATATTTCTATATTTTACAAACTTGTTTAATTATATATATTATACATACATATATATATATATATATATATATAATATTTGACAAAAACTTGTGTGAGACGGTCTCACGGGTCAAATTTGTGAGACGGATCTCTTATTTGGGTTATCCATGAAAAAATATAATTTTTTATGCTAAGAGTATTAGTTTTTATTGTGAATATGGGTAGGGTTGACCCGTCTCACTGATTAGTATTCGTGAGACGGTCTCACATGAGACTCACTCATAATATTTTGGAGAGTTTCCTTCACGCTAAAAACTACTTGTTTAACACGGTTTCTCCTTATAAACCTCTACTTTCTTATTTCCTTTTCAAAAAGGGATAAACCAGATATCACTAATTATATCCAACAATTTCCGTCTTTTGCTGATTTTTAGGCATATTCAGACGGGTAAAAATTTGTGTGAGATAATTTCACGTGTCGTATTTTATGAGACAAAGCTCTTATTTGGCTTATCCATGAAAAAATAATATTACTTTTTATGCTAAGAGTATTACTTTTATTGTGAATATCGGTAGAGTTGACCATCTCAGATAAAGATTCGTGAGACTGTCGCACAAGAGTCCTACTCATTCACACGAGGATAATAATCTTATATCTTCAAATTAATTTCTTTATCATTGTATCATATATATCAATTGAGTGAAATTATTAATAAAATAAATAAATATTTAAAACTCACATATTATTTTTTCCATCAAAATTTTAAAAATAATAAATATTTTTTAAAAATTAAAAAGAATAGTTATTTATTAGATGAATAAATTTTGATTAAAATTTTATTTATTTATGAAAACATGTTAAAAAATATTTATAGTAAAGTTTGATTAAAATATTAAAAATCACATATTATTTTTTCTACCAAAATTTTAAAAATAAATAATAATTTTTAAAAATTAAAAAGAATAGTTATTTATTAGATGAATAAATTTTGATTAAAATTCTTATTACTTGTGAAAACATGCTAAAAAATATTTATAATAAAGTTTGATTAAAATACATACTAATAATAATAATAATAATTTACGAACCGTCATCATACAAAAGATCACGATAACAATGTAAGCTAAAAGTTGTTATGTAAAAAATTTATATTTTATTAATATTTTAGAGAATAGTAAAAACTTAATATATAAAAATGATCATGTAAAAATTTAAATGTAGTTTATATTTTAAGATAAATCAAATTCAAATTTAAATTTAAAAAAATCAAAAAATACATCACATTTTATAAAATATTTATTATTAAATATTTAATATATTACGCGAATACTTATGATATAATTATTTCAATTTTTAGCAAATGTATTTTGATGAAATTTTACTAATTTAACTGAAAACTCTGTTTTTATATATACATAATCAATGTAGATTTTTAATAATAATTATATTTTCAGAATGGTAAATACAATTTGTCCTTGTTGTTAAACTACTTAAACCCAAAGAAATTATAGTTCTGCCATTTTTCAAAAAGTTAAAAACTTGTGTGTGATGGTCTCACGAGTCGTATTTTATGAGACGGATCACTTATTTGGGTCATCTCATAAATAAAGATTTGTGATTCCATACCAGGAGAGACCTACTTTTTCTAAAAATATGTAATGTCACATATGTTTTCGTAAGTGTTTTCTCCAGAAATTGAAACTTGATATGATTTAATTTCTGAAATCATGTTAAGTTCATATTAATCCAAAATCGAGTTGGATACTCTCTTATTTATATTTATGATGCAATGATAATACACATCTTTTATATATATATATAAACAAATTTAGGTCATATATAGTAACGAACATTTATTACACACACATTATTATTATTATTATTATTATTATTATTTTGCCCAATAATAATAATATATATACAAAACACATTAATTCATTGATTGCACAATAAATTCAGTGGTGCTGCCGAGCAGATTTCCTTTCGACAGGTAATTTATTAACAATTATGCGACTTTAATATAACGCGTTAATATTTACATTTCATTTATAATCATCACATGCATCATTGATTTGTTGTCCATAATTTGTCATCATTTCGAAATGAATTATATATTTTCATGTCAATTAGAATTAAGAATTCGTCAATTTAAATTATAATAAGATTTTTTCATAAAATAAAAAAATACCAGTTTACCAGCACAATGTTCGTGTGAAATATATTATGAATTCTAGTATTTACAAACGAAATATAAGTTGAAAAAATACATTTATTTATTACACTTTTAGTCACCCATGTTATCAAATTTATGTTTTAATATATCTATCTTTCAATTTTTGTAATTTTGTGTCTTTTATTTTTTTATTGGAACTATCGATGTAGCAGTGACACTGCACATATCGATTCTACGTCAAATCTAAAAAATCTAAAATCGAAAAAGAAAACAAAGATAGTGCAACAACATAGGATCACAAAAAAAGATAAAAATACAATACCAAAAATTCCCTAATTTTTGAGACAAAAAATTGTGTGAGACGGTCTCACGAATCGTATTTTGTGAGACGGATATCTATTTAGGTTATTCATGAAAAAGTATTACATTTTATAAAAGTATTATTTTTTATTGTGAATATAGGTAGGGTTGATTCGTCTCACAGATAAAGATCCGTCAGACCGTCTCACAAAATACCTACTATATTTTTGCAAAGCAAAAGAGAATATAAATCAACAAATATCAGATCAAAAATGGAACCCCTCAAGTCCTCCTATGCACATGCACATTCATTATTAATTTTTTTGTTTGTTTCAGTCTTCGATGAGAACATGTGAAATCATAAAAAAAGGTGGAAATATGTCTCTTTTGGTCTATTTGGGAAAATTACCCATAAAATATTGCATTGATCAAGGAGAAAGGTTGGCTCTGATTTCTAAAACAGACAGACCATCGCTCTACTGCATCACCCATTCAGATTCAAGAATTAGTTTTTTCTTTCGAAAAATAAAGAACTAAATTAATTAGCTTTGAATATCCAATTTGTTTTTTTGTTTTTATTAGAAGATCAACAAACGTTGTTCATACATTAGCTAAAGACTTTGTTTCTTTATCTAATCTCGAAGGCCTCGGTGTTATGTAGTTCACCATATAATGTTACCTGATTTGGTTATATATATATATATATATATAAAGTTTTTATATATTAACGTCAAATGTAGTGAACACGTGTACATAACGCATTCGACCATCTTCACAAGCTAGCTCTATAACTACAGTCCTTGAGGCATTGTACGAGACCGGTTCTGCTTCCTCTGCATTTCTTTATCGTGCTTTCTGTGGGCAAAAATGGTGAAATTTCACTTCTTGTTTACTCTCTACTTTCTCTACACAGTTTCTGCTCTTGTCCCACCACCTCCTTCAGAAGGTATGCCTAACTACTTCCGTTTGTATTTTTGAGTCCGATGTGTTTGTATAGATGTAGATCTTTGATACTGCATTGTTCTTGACCATTCTTAAAATGAACATTTCGTTCAAAAGATGTGATCTTTTTGAAATCTCACTCATCGGTATCTAATGGGATATGCTTTGTTGGATGGATAGAGCTTCGAATCTCTTATTTTTGGCCTTTTCTAATGATTCTAAGTTGGTGTGTTAAGGTGAGTGGTCAGTGGAGCGGTTTTCTTGAGTTCGAACTCAGCTTAGTGCTGGAATAGGTTCACTTGTTTGAATTAATTTTTGAAGTATGAAATATCAGTGTTATGATATGTATGGTAAGTAGCATTAATTACATATATAAATCTCATGACAGCCACTGTTCAGGATAATATGAATCTAAAACTGAGACAATTAGCCAGCTGCCTAAGCTCCTCCTACTTTATTTTGAGCTTGGCGAGCTCAAAATCAATTTTTTTTCCTCTCCAACGAACACTTATTTATGTACCTGGTTCAAGAAATAGGTAAAAAAATGATTATACTCAAGCTTAAAATCCATTTTTTGACGTTGTTCCAGGACTCCTCCCTAATGGCAACTTTGAGGAAACACCAAAGCCAACTGATATCAACAAAACTGTCCTGAAAGGCAAATTCTCACTCCCAAAATGGGAAATCAATGGCCTGGTTGAGTACATCTCCGGCGGTCCGCAGCCTGGAGGGATGTACTTCGCTGTTGCTCACGGCATTCATGCCGTGCGCCTTGGGAACGAGGCCTCGATATCCCAAACCTATCCCTGTAAAAAATGGCTCGTTTTATGCGCTCACATTTGGTGCATCAAGAACTTGCGCACAAGAGGAGGTGTTGAGAGTTTCTGTGTACCCTCAAACAGGGGATCTTCCCTTGCAAACTCTGTATGCTAGTAATGGTGGTGATATATATGGCTGGGGATTCAGGGCTAATTCCAATTTCGTTAAGTTGTCTTTTGAGAATCCTGGGAAACAGGAGAATCCAGCTTGTGGCCCTTTGTTGGATGTTGTTGCCATTAAAGAGCTTTCTCCTCCAGGCTTCACTAAAGGTTATATTTCTCGAATTCTAGTTATTTATTTCTTGAATCTAAATTCATATATGCTGAGCGGTTGAAATTATTACAATTAGAGTTCAAAATCATCCAATCAGGCTAAAATGTCTGGTATTCATAATTCAAGTTCGAGTTCGAAATTTATTGTGCAAGCTCGATCTTGGCACCTAATGTGGAGAAAAAAAACAGCACTCTTGCTTCAGTTTGACTGAAATTAGACTGTAAATCTTTATTATCGAGTTGGATGTTAGTTCTCTTGGATTAGTGCTCGAGTTATAATGCCCTCTGTAATTTTCTGCAGCTAACCTCGTTAAGAATCATGGCTTTGAGGAGGGTCCTCGTCTTTTGATCAACTCTTCAAATGGCGTCCTCCTTCCGCCCAAGCAAGAAGATGTCACCTCCCCACTTCCTGGCTGGATCATTGAGTCGCTCAAGGCTGTGAAGTTCATAGATTCCAAGCATTTCAACGTCCCATTCGGACAAGCTGCGGTGGAACTTCTAGCAGGAAGAGAGAGTGCCATTGCACAAGTAATCAGAACAGTTCCCAAAAAGGTCTACACTCTCACCTTCTCTGTTGGCGATGCAAAGAATGGGTGCCACGGATCCATGTTGGTCGAAGCATTTGCTGCCAAATCTTCCATGAAAGCTCCCTTCCAATCAGAAGGAAAGGGAAGTTCAAGACCTACGATTTCCAGTTCACGGCTATTTTGAACCGGACCAGATTAACATTTTTCAGCTCGTATTATCATACAAAGTTCGATGACTTTGGAACCCTTTGCGGCCCAGTTCTTGATGAAGTTCGCGTTTTTCCAGCTTCTAAGATTTAATATATATGTAATGGGGTTCTAGTATCGCGTGTCTGTATTTGCACAAACTATGAAGATTTTTGTTCTTCATTAACATAAGAGATGCAGGCCGAGGATGATCCACTATGTAGCATGCTTTTTTTGCCCGTCTTCCGTGCCTTCATGTCTTTTTCCACATTCGTTTCTGAATCTAAATCCGTATCGTTTCTGGAAAAAATGAAGTCGAGTAGTATTTATATGAATGTTATCATACTCGGAAGCACCCCCCCAAAAAAAAAAAGAAAGAAGAACCAACAATAGGAATCTACACAAAAGCACAGCAACATCAACAGGTTTGATCTCGATGTAATACATGACTGGGATTTACATATTTCACGTGTCCTCGAAATTTCAGTGAATTAGGAAAATCTTGTGGTTTGGGTTTGGGAAAAATAGAACTCGCCCTGGTAACATGCTTGAAAATAACTATTGACTATATATGATTTAAAAAGTAGTGAAATAAAAAAATAAATTTTTAACAAATTATAATAAAGCAGTGTCCAAAGAGACGAAATTCTCAACTTTATTTAATACTTCGAACCATGTTATATTTTGTTCAAACAAGTATCGTTTAGAAAAATTATTAAAAAAATAAAGGCACTAAACATCATGCATGAAGAAAATAAAGTAAATTACTAAAAATACATTTTATTCATTTTTTAATTAAAAAAAATCATAAATATATTATTTTACTCATTTAAAAACATTGAGATACATTTTATTGTCAATTTTTTATATATAAAAGTAGATGAATCAAATATTTTATCAACGATTAATTGTATTATGTTCACATATAGTTTTTAGTGCGTTTAATTTTTAATGATTTAAGCAAGCATGACTTGTTTGAATGAAATATAGTACGGTTTAGAACACTAAATATAATTAAAGATTTTGTCCCGTGTCTAAGACCATATGTCCTTCAAAAAATTTGAAGAGCCGGGGTCTCACCTTTTAAAATTTTTAGTTGTTTTTTTAATAAAAGAACATTTATTTGTAATATTTATAATTTATAACACTATTTAAAAAAAAAAATCAAGTTGCATATATTTTACTAATAATTATAATGATGTTACATAATAAAAAACATATATATTTTATAAAAAAAATTAACAAGGAGTCAGGTATTTAATTTATGAAGAAGCCGGAGTCTTGGACCACGTTGCATAACAAATTATTATTTTTCCCCTTTTTGATCTTTTGGTAAAATTTTATTAAACAGATATTATTTTAATTTTAACTTTTTTGTGATTTAGTACCCCTTTAACTGATTTTTTTATTTTAAAAACATAAAAATTATCTCTCAATTATTCTTTAAAAACTATAATTAGAAAATAATTTTTAAAAAACATTTTCATAAACTTTTTACAAGTCACATACTTCAATTTTTTTACTTCTAAAATATCAAAAAGTAGTTTAAAATACGTGTCCAGAAAGAGCTTGATATTTTTTTTACAATATTATGCAGTTACTTTTCACAAGTGTGTGTTATTAACCCTCTGATCCATGGCAAGTTTTGTTATCAGAAATGGGGCAAGTGAGATCATAATTTCAATCTCGTCCTAAGGGCTCAAACAAAATAGTTTCTTTTTATACATAAATCTAAAATATTGATAATAAAATCCACATATAAAAAATGCAAGTGATTTACTTCTAGCTTAAAACTCACAAGCAAAAGACGCTGTCTGTGTATAGTAAATACACTAGCTACAATCAAATTGTTTCACCAGCTGCTTAGCTGCTTCTGGATCTTTGAATTATGAGAGGACCTCCCACCTTTGTCTTTGTAAGTGTTTCTTGAAGTTATAACCTTCCTTCTCCCACGAGCCGATTGAATTGCATGTTTTCGTTGTTTATTCAGACGTTTTATCAGTTCTGGGTTTTTGCTATCATTCTCTTCTTTTTCTTCTTCTTCTTCTTCTTCTTCTTCTTCAGAACCAGAATCACATCCAGCTTGTGTTTCAATCCTAGCATCATTCTCGGTCTTGGCCGGTCCATCTTCCCTAGGCTCGTGTTCAATTTGGCTATTTTCCTTGTAAGTATCTTGACTGCAGCCAAGTTTAAGATCTCTTTCCTGCAAACAAGATTTTTGGTTAATCTGCACAGTGAACGACCGATAAAATCATGATAGCCTTCTTCAAAAAAAAAAATCTTGATATATTGATCTTAATCAGAAACAAAGCTAAATATTAATCGTCAACTTCCGTCATCACATTTCTTAATTTTTCTTCTATTTATTTAACGTTTCTTAATATTTACAACAAACCTAAAGCGGTAGAAATGAGGATCCAAATTCAATATATAAATAAGTGAAGAATAACCTGTCCAATCGAGCACAAGGACTCAAAATTCGATAAGCTTCCTTCACCAGCCCCTTTGATGGTGTCTCCATCATCGATTCCCTCAGAATCTGAACTTGAATCCTTCTCAGAATCCACGACAATGAACTATAAACAACAGCAGAGACCAGAAGTTTTACAGCAGCCATAACTTAAAATATCAATACCAAAGATCATTAAATATCAATTAACCATTTAAGAGCGCAAGTACACAAGGAAAAACATATCAAAATCATATATTCAGCTACCTATATTTAAATGAATCAAGATCCTGCTATATTAGATCAAAAGTCGATTTACTTCCATTTTCTCCTCGTAAAAACAACTCTAGCGCATGATAGAAATGTAGTTCGTTTTGAAAAAGGAAAAAGAAACGATATATTATCAAATACTTAATAGCTTTTAATTACAATAAGCGGACTAGTAATCCACTTATGACAAAAAAACTAGACAAGACCCTAACCCGATAAAAGAAATGTAGTTCTTTACTAGACATGATCCTAGTCCGGTAAAAGAGACGTAGTTCTTTAATGGAACAAGCTTCTTCATTCCCTAGAGTATATAAATATAAACATCATAATGCAGGGTGTCATAAATCTATTTCAATAAAACAGGTTGAATCTGAAAAAAGCCCCAGTTATCACATATGACATAACTAATGAATATTAATCATGCATAATGAAAGTGGGATCTCAAATGAGATATTTGGAATAGACATGGTCACTTGAACTCACAAGAACTTCGATAATTAGAGAGAACTGAGCCATTGAGGTTCAGCTCTGGTGATGGCCTTTGATACAGCATATTAGAAGATGCAATGTTGCCACAGATCAATAATTAATTCAAAATTTAAAAGGAGAAATAAAAATCAATTGCCAAGGAGAGATTTTAGCACCTTCTCAATGTCATCTTGAACCTTCCTAGTAAAACCACTGGCTTCAAGTTCCTTGTCCAGGAATCCTGAAACTTTCTTTATGTCTGAAAAGTGAGGCCGGCAACCTTCATCTAAGTCCACCTCTAAATCGTCATTTGCATCTTCAGTTTCATCAAAAGAGAGATTGAACCTAATGGAAAATACCATAATGTAGATAACATAAGTAAGATAATTGATGAGATTGGCCATGAGGATGCATGCGGTAAATGGCGCCCATATGAAAGAATAAACATTCTAATCACAACACATTATCACAGAGAACTTGGCACGAAGTGCACTTAATCATGACTTACACAAATAAATTAAAGAATTCTTTGTGTGTACCCTAAAAAATCTCAAGATATGGGGAAAAAATGTATTTGTATGCAGCAAGATTTGGTATTACATTTCCTTATACCGAAGGCAACACACTTGCTTGATTATTCCTTCATTTGATTTTGATGGGGTTCCCCAAGCTTTTTTTATCTCATTAGAAGGATCAATTATATGGTTCACGGTCAATAAAATAAGAGTTTAGAACAAACAAAGAATAATGTACCCTTTCACATTGAAATTACATGAAAAGGCATTGAGTTACTACAGAATAATCGGTATCTAGAAAATTTAGTTGCTATGCAAGTAATATGATAGTGCATTTATATAATTTCAGTGTTAGAACTCAGATATTAGCTTTTGAAAATTATCCACTGACCTCTTTCCAAAGAACTTAAAAATACATTCAATATCACGGTCAAAGTACCTGAAGGAAAAAAAAAGAAGGAAATTAAATCTCCATCTAACATGTGCCCATGACAATATGCGTTGTAATTAGCATCCTTAAGTTAACAAAAAAAATGCACAAAGAGGTAGTGTAAACGGTAAAACGTTATACATCTCCGCATTTCGATGAGAAACCGAAACCATTTGAGGAAAATCAATCATAGTGACTTTCTCATCGTCGTCAACCTAAAAACAAAACATCAAAAAAAAATTAGATAGCGTGCATAACGTAAACATGTAATAGAATGCGGTGATTATACCTTAAAGACCATCGAGTTTATAATTAAGAAAAAGCAAAACGAACAAAAAAATGAGGTAACTCAAGCCAGAGAAACACATTGGTTTAAGATAAATCAATAAACAAAGGAAATAAATTTTGCAGAATTTAAAATATAATCTCCAGGTCCACTATGTTGAATTAAAAATATAAAAAGGAAATGTGCGCTGAAAGCCCTGCATTACTTACCATAATGTTGAATTCATTGAAATCACAGTGAATTAGCCCGTGTTCTGCTAAGCGCACAATGAGACCGAGGATTGTTTCAAAAACCGTGTCTGGATTTTGAAATTGTTTGACCTGTACACTGTATGAAACAGGATCATATAGACAGCTCTAATCGAACACATCACCAATTCCTTAAAAGTGATTGAAAAGGAGTAAACTGACAGATGACACTGATTTTCTTTCTTAATTAAAGAGCATAATTTCAAAAACAATGAGAGAATGAAAACATTATGCCACATATCGAGGGAAATTAATCAGCATATGCTACAAATAAAGAACATTTAGGCGGGATAGACGTTCCAAATCATTAAATTCGAGTTCTAGTTGACCGGGTACACAACAAAGTTGCCTACAAATTTATACAAACTAAGAACACTTAGGTGAGCTGGCCTTTTCAATTTGGATAATTAGCCAAAAAAAACATAAACTACCATGATTACATGCCATTTCGTTGATCAGATCCATAGTTATTTGGAAACGCAAAGAGATATCAAGTTCCAATTCATCGAGTACAACAATAAAGTTTGAAAACAAAATTCTAAAAACTAGAGTTTATTTGTAAGTTGTATCACCGTCCATTCACGCCTTTACTATCTGATTTCAGGATTAAATCAAGTAGTTCAACTCCATATTTCAATGGAAGTAATCAGCCACAATAAATCACATAGTCACAACATCCTTGGTCCAGTTTATTATATCTCTGGTCAATTCCGCTGAAAATTAATGGAATTCCCACAAATAGCCACAAACTTAATCCATATTTCCTTCCCCAGAGCTGCATTATATACTCTTTCAGCTATAGTTGAGTCACCTCCAGAGAACAAAGTTTATGCTATAACTGGCAACATATAATTTATGTTTCTTTTAAGATGGAATTATAACCAGAGAGAACAAGAAATGTGTATTTTGTCCCCTTTCTCATTTGGAGACAACATGAAATTAGAACATCTGGCATCAAAACATCAATTTTCATGGTGGCGATCCAGAAAAAAAATTTCTCAACACATCATATGGTCATTACAAGATAACACTTACAGTGGATAACCATGGATGCGTGACATGATAACACAGTGCCGATTGCAATCCACAGCATGTGGAACGGGAAAGCCGTGTTCATCCAAAGCCTACGGAGAATGGTACAAAGCAAACAAAACTATCTCAATGCGAATGGCAGACGCAGAACATTAATTGTTTCTTCCAACAAAAGAACTAAATGGAAATTAAAATGATAATTAAGTATAAGCAAACCTTCATAAAGGCGAATTCTTTGAGAGCAGCTAATCGTGACAAGTACAGCCAATTATAGCTACTTCGATGTCTTAAGTAATCACGTTTCGACTTGACTGCCCTAAATGAAGTCCTGCCAAGCCTGTGTAACTTCATTACAAGAATTGTACCATCTTCTGTAGCAACCTCAAATATATCTTAACATAAGGGGATAAAAATTTTGTTAGTGATAAAACTAGGGAAACAGTAAAACTTAAATAGAGTGCGAGTTAAATATACCAGACTCCTTCCCCACACCAATTTGACGGCCAACAGCATCAAAGACTCCACGATTAACCAATGTCTTTATGGCGAGAAAATCATAGCCCAAGTAAGTGAGCCGGAAGCCATCATCTGCCCAAGATACAACTCTGTAGAATCAGATTTTAATATTTTATTGAAGGAAAAAGTAAATAACATGCTGATTAATTTAGCCTCTGTAAATCATCTAGAAAGTTTATCCAACAGTAACATTTAGGGACAAAGCTTTTGAACCAAAACATCCATGTAAGAGCAAAGGACTTTCAATCTGGAGACATGGTCTCCTACCCACCAGAGACTCTCTTCACTCTCTCCCACACTCCAACCAAAAAAAAGAGAGTCAATATCAATATTTATGCTCTGTTCCCTTTCTACATAGAAAATTTCATATTCTAACAAATGAACTTATTCTGCATACAAGGAACCATCAGAAAGTTTAATACACGGTTCATTACTTGGCAGAGATAGAGTACACACTCATACTGAAAAACCATCTGAAATAGAAAAAGCCATTGTGCATCTTCTGATTTTTCACGTCTTTCTTTTGTATAAATCACCATAGCTGATGAACATTTGTTCTCTTCCTAAAATCATTACTAAGAAGCATAACTCCTTTTGACTCAATTAAACAACAAAAGCAACCCGATTGGGGAATTCACTTCCAAGAAACTTTTCATGAAGTAGAATCAAAAGTAGAATCCATGGATCTTATTTGAGGCAACAAGAAGCGTTATGTCTAGCACGATACCATTCTAACTGTCTTCTATTCTCCCATTTGATTTGACAATAAACCAGATGGAATTCCCAGTGACCTAGTCTCTGCTAAAATGAGCTAACAAATGCATGAGAAATAAAGAATAAGGAAACATCCACGGATTCGATATCTATCATCAAGATAATCCCAAAAATATATGAACTTCCTGCTAAATCTCAATTGCCATAGCATCCCCATTGAGCATTCTAGTAACCGACACCACATTCCTAAGGTTTTTCAAATTCCACGAGCATGCCACCCCAAGATCCATGCCCGAAGAACAACTTAGTCGGCATTATCAACAATCCTCAAAGCTGTATTCTCTCAAAAGAATGTCCCCAAATCCATTCCGTAAATAAAGCTTAAAAATCTGATTTTTCTTCCCAAACAGAGTAATCGTATGCATTCTTATTAAAATATTAACTTCGACTTCATATAATTCTTATTTGCGTGAACAGAAGATCTGCAGGCAACTACATGTAGTGATACTATTGTCGAAAACTGTACCAACAAATAGAACAATAATAACCTTCAAAATGCCTAAAGACACAAAGAACGAAAGGAAAAAAGGAGGAAGGTACAAACATTTGGAAGAGTCGTGATGCAATAGTTTATGCTTCAGCAAATTCTTCAAAACTTTATAAGTACCCCCATGCCTATAAGAGAATACATACATAAACTCAGATTAGGAGGTAAAAAAATGGTAAAATAAAAGTAATCTTTGACATATCAAACAACAATCTTGGACATATCAAAACAATAAAAAACTTTAAACAAAAGTCACTCACTTGAGGGACGCGATTCGGTCTATCAACTCTGATGGCACAATTTCATGCTGAACCAGTAAAAACAAAACCCTCAATTAAAATTAAACAAAAAATCAATCTTAGCAAGTGAAAAAAAGTTGATATGAAAAAGAAACAAACATTGCGCATGCCCATCTCGACTGCGGTGAGAACCCTAAAATCATCTTTGGAGAGATATCGCAGAGCATTCACATCCAGCTTCATCTTTTCTCACTTCGACGCTCAATTGATCAGTAGGAAAAACATAACCAAACATGCCCTTAAGCGAGAATGATGTGACCTAATGGGCTCGGGTACTCCCAATATTTCCTGACTTGGGCCTTCAATATTTTGATTTTTTGTTTTTTGAAGGGTTAATATTTTTAATTTTAATTCAGAATCAAATTATTTAATTTTTAAGTGATAATTATAATTCAAAGACCAATTAATTGCTTGACAATTTTTTTTTTCAAAATTTTTTAATGACAATTAAAATTTCAAGCATTCTTTAACTTTCCTATTTTTCTACCATTTTTTAAAAATAAATCACAATTTTGAATGTTTCTTTTAATATTTCTTTTCAGCTATATTTTAGTAAAGATTCACTTTTTAAAAAATAATTAAGTTGGTCAAGGGTGCTTACTTAGGTAAGATAGAATTATTTAGGTAATTACTGTTTTTTTCCCGCAAAATTATTTAGATAAGAGAACAGTAAATATTTTATTATGTCAAAGATAGAATAGGACCAAGAGTCTCGAGGCTTATATGCGTGTCCAAAATGAAGTGAGGCGAAGCATTGAGAGTTGGCTGAAAGAGAGGACCGATGGGATTCATCAATACCAAGTCAATCCCATTTTGTTCTGCATATCTCATCGCAGTTTGCTTTGCTAATGTCTTTGCAAGTCAATACCATTGCTGAAAGTAACATGCTCGCATTAAAAAAAGATATTGTTCACAAAATATGTTGTGCTTCTTATCTCGTTTTGGTGTCAGTTAAAAACGCGTATAAAATGCAGATACAAAACCTATATTTCTTTGCATAGTTCGGGGTCCGAAAACCAGGTCTCATCCATTATGGTACCTAAGCCACGGGAATTTTTGTTGAATGTAACTGAAGCTATAGAAGATGTGACCACAAGTCGTTTGATAGATGGTGCTTTGACGCATGACTTGAGCATGTTAAGCATTCCGTTCATAACTGGTTCTATCAGTTATTCCTACTAAATTTGTGCAAGACTGCAAGGTCACACAACACGGGGAAAAACGAAACTTTAAAACGCAGTTTAGTTACTTTTGAGATCATTCGTTTTTCTCATTCTTCTTGAATCTGATATTTGCTGCCTAATAACTAATACGTGAATTACCATTTATACATTTTATTATGACGTTTATATAATATAATATAATATAATAATAATAAAATAGAGAAATATGAGTAAATGGTGAATGGTGTTGACCGGTTCGGGTGGTTCACATATAATGGGCGGTTTTGGTTGCTGAGATTCAGCTAAACCTTGTTTGGTTCCAACCGAAACTCGCGTCTTCTTTGTGTTGCAACACAAAACCCTATCTCCATGGGAATTCTGTCGTGGTTCACCGGAAAAGGAAACGGTAATGGAAGCAAGCAGGAGGAACCAGCTCCGGCCCCCAAATCGGACGCCAAAACGGTTTCGGAGGTTCCCGGCATGAACGGAGCGATAGAGGTTCGGAAACCCGACCAGCTTCTCGCTGAAATATCGGTGTTCGAGTTCGGTTCTGTCGCTGCTTCCGCTGACAAGGTGACTCTGGCGGGGTTTTGCCCCGTATCTGACGAACTCGAACCTTGCCGTTGGGAGATTCTGCCGGCAAGTGGCGCCGATGCACCGCAATTTCGTGTTGTCTTTTGAATTGTTCGTGGAATGCATTCCGGAAGCCTAGATGTTGAGCTCGAGTGGGAATTTGGGGGGATAGAGAGCTTGTTTGGGTTCCTAACGACTTCTTCTTGTAAAATTTTCTGAATCTTGTTGAATGGTATAAGAACATTTAGTTTATTTATTCTGATGGCCAATATTACCATAGAAGACATGATTTTTTGTCTCCTTGTTACTTTTGTGCTAGCTAGATTTACGTTTTCGTTGAGATTATATCAGGGGAGGACAAGTAGTGGAAACTGGCGATTGAAAACAATCCAAAAGAGTTGGTTGCATCCCAACTATTTTATGCCTTATCTTTATCCCCGATTATATATGTTTGTGTGAATGTGTTCAAGTTAAAATTTACTTTAGTATTTCTAATCATCGAATGTTTTATGGATTTTCTATGTATATTTGTGTACAAGCGTGTTATGGTTGGGTAGGAACTGCTGGTGGATGTTTTATAACGCTGTCTCTCTGTTTCGTAGGCGGTAAATTAGTCAATGTAAACTGTTAATACCTTCTTTAAACCCAGTTTTTGTGTCCGAATTTATCTGTTTTCTCTGTATTCTATCCTCCCGTTGTCAGTTGCAATTTTTGCATGAATCCAAATTCTTCTTGGATCTCGAGTGCCACAAGTACCTATGAATTTTCAGGCGAAGATTGCGTTTTTAATTGGAACCTGCTTGTAAGAATGGAATTTTGTCTGTAAACAATGAATGGAAAAATACTGCTGTAGTTGTTTCCGTGTTTATGGACAAATCGAGAGCATTGGTGTTTGAAACTGCCTGGTCTTTTTTCATGGGACTTTCTATGCTGAAATGAGTTTCATGATGCAAAAATGAGATTTTGTCTGGTGATGGACTTTTGGTTCAAGAGTATATTACAAGCAGAAGCTATATATAAATGACTATCTGGATTTCTACCCGGCAGTGGTGGCTGAGGTGACGCACGAGAACTGGTGCTTTGGGTGGTTTATGGGAGCAGCCTTTCCTTTCTAGATACTGTGTGCTTAATGCAGGAATGTTATTGCTCTGATCCTGTCGACAATCTGAATGGGTTTGCAATCTTTCTACTAATTCTTATCATCAATCGGTTCTCCATCAGTTCTTTCTAGATGTCACACTGAAAGTAATATATTTCAAGTTTGGGAAAACATTTTTGCGCTAATCGTTGGACTCGATTTACTTCATGGTTGCTCTCTATGCATTCACCGAGAAATCGAATTTTTAGATGATGCACTATGTATAGACATAGCTATTTGAAACGCAAGATGTACTAAGGCGTATATATATCGTAGAGTTTGGGAGCAAGGTGCAGAATGGGGCAAGCGATTTGCTGAGGTGAACTAGTGTGATTGAACTTTTGCTTGGGAAAATCTTGGTAGTTATTTGGTGCCTAGATAGTTACTTGAGCGTAAAGCTCGTTTCACCTCACTTCAAGATTCTTATTTTTAGTTAATATCATATCATTCATTACTGCGTGTTAAATAACCTAAATATCTCTCATTATTTATGTCACATAAAGAAATAAGATTGTCTGGTTGGAAAAAACAATGGACTAAAAACATTTATTTTTTATTAGCAAAATTTTTACCCATATGAGTATGTACGTATTTGGATGCAAATTAATTAAATCGATTGTGATTGCTAATGTGATGTGAATATATGGTCGAACCTAAGTTGAATTTGGCAAATATCAAGTCTCATTTCTAATCTTAATTAAATTATTTTGTTTGATGGTGTGGACAAATTGAACTAAGCTTATCTGCTTAAAATACAGCTCAATAATTAGATTAAACCAAATATATAGAGTTTAATATAAATTCAAACTAATTAAAATTTTAAGCTTTTCTAATTATAATCTAAACGAGAGTTTAACTAAAATAATACAAATAATATTTGGTTCATTTTCAATTCATTTACACCCGTGAGCAGAGTTCTACATAACAAATGCAGACTTCACTGTACAGACTGAAGTGGTACGAATATAGCATTCCGTAAAAGAGAACAGGCATAAAACAATGCCTAAACAGCGAACACAAAAATGATGGGATTTCACCAGTTATACGTTAGTACACGTTCTTTATAACAGTGGCTGCGGCTTTTAAGAACTTAAAGTGTGCAAAACAGGCTCAACAAAAATGAAAGGCTTGTGTCACATACCAAACTCACTTCCCCCACAAATCTGAAGATGCTCTAGTCCTCGTCGAAATGGACGAAATAGAAAGCCTTCCATGAACAGTTTCTTGATCACAACATATAAAAAGGAGTGAACATGAGGATTAATGTCAGCTAAGCCACTTAGTTACATCACGTACCAACTACCGATATCCCAGTGATCAAGGAGTGCCTAAAGTGGGATGAACCCGAATCAACATGGAAAACTATTGCAGAACAGCTTTATGCTATTGTCAAGGTTCAGAAGGAATACAACCGCAAGTAAAGTCTTTGCATTCATCACTGAGTTGTAACACTCTTTGCAAGATTCCGTGGCTGATCAACGTTGTATCCCCGTAAAACAGTTAGGTGATACGCCAAGAGCTGAGCCAAAGAAAGCTAACAGGAATCAAAGGGAGTCGCTAAATTTCCATTCATATCAGACTCGATTTTCTGACTTACATTTACATCCAAGGGATATATCCGTCAAGTGCAAGTGTAGTGTAAGAATATGATCGCACACTGATTCTCATTATGCCAACAGCTTAACAAATGGTACCCGCATAGCTCAAATTTTTTCAAGTGTGCAACTGTCTAAACACCAGATTTCGATCATTATACCATAGTGTCCATTCGACAACAAGTTAATTGTTGTTCCCCAACAATAAGATTAATGAAACCTCAATTAGAACTTGTAATTATTAGAAAGATAAACGAAGTTATGTTCCGAGACATGAAATTTTAAAATATGCACTCACACTGGTAGAAAAGGTGTTATATAAGTTTGAATGACAAGATTACCTGCAATGGAACTATGTTGATTACAGGCTGCAGACAGTCTTCAACTTGAGGAACTTCAATCACACGGCAAGATCCACCAACACAGACAGATGCTGCATCTCCTTTAGTACACATGACTATAAGTCGACCCTTGCGAGCATGAAGTTGCTGAATGACTGACTGCTGTTTGCTGTTCGTGAGAAGAAAAACTGAGTTCTCTTAATGAAAGCATTGTGTTTCTTTAATACAAAAGACTAACCTGAAACAAGTATCGCGGGGGGCAATAACGACAATAGGAAGAGTCTCATCGACTAGAGCTAATGGACCATGTTTCATTTCACCAGCAAGCATACCTTCACTGTGCATAAGTGACACTTCTTTTACCTTCAAGGCTCCTTCCAGAGCTGTAGCGTGATTATATCCTCTTCCAAAAACAAGAAGAGACTGTTCGGCAATAAGTAACCTTGCAAGATCTCTCATCTCCTCATCTAGCTTCAGCACCTCTTTTACTTTACCTACAGTTTCTTAAAAACATAGTTAGAACACACATAAGTCATCAAAAAATGTGAAGGATAACAACCTAGGTTTATGCATACATACTTGGCAACTCAAATAGACCATCTATTATAGCTTCCCTTCTTGCTTGACTAGATAATGTGTCACCTCCAATTGCAAGCGCCAACATAACCATGACTACGATTTGGCTTGTGTATGCCTGTTTGATGAAAGTAAATAATTAGCTAACTTCATAAAAGGGAGCTGACCTAATCCTAAGTCTAAGGATTGAGAAACTCATCGTCATTACTACTGCATCATTACTACTGAACAACTTAGAACCAGGACTTGTTTTTGTACTATTACGTAAATCAAATGAGGGTTACGTGCAGTTAGTTTACCTTGGTGCTAGCTACACCAATCTCACAACCAGCATTTACATGAACACCGCAGTGGGTATTTCGAGCAATAGCACTACCAACGGTATTTGTGATGCCAACACACAATGCACCATTCTCAAGAGCATATTCTAATGCTAGTAAAGTATCAGCAGTTTCACCCGATTGACTAACAAAAATGGCTGTATCTTCTCTGTAAATGGGGCCCTGTCTATCCAATAGATCACTAGCAATCTCCATTGTCACGGGAATACCTGCAGTGCCAGTAATGTAATTATTTTAGGAATGGATTCTCATCATTTGCATTAGAAATCTATACTCCATATTTAAGCAAGAGCCACCCAGAGTAAGCACTTCTAGTCTCTTTGGTGCAACATTTTGTTTCTTAAAACGTTCCTCTATACTATAGTACTTTAGGTTCTCTAGATGTTACCACATTTTGGTCTCTTTGACATGTCTTTTTTCTCAATATTTCTCCCTAACATTTGTATGAAGCTGTAAAGTTATGTTATGTTAGTGACTTGATTTTTTTATTTTCTAAAATAGCCTTTCTTTAATAATGATGCAGTATATTAAATTTTGATACTTAAAAAATGTAGTTATATTCTATACTAATTAATTTAGACGCATGCAATACATGTGCAGTACTACCAGATATAGTAGAGTAAAACTAACCAGTAAGTTCTTCTAAAATGGGCCTTGAAGCTAAAGCTGCATTATAACTTGTACCACAACCAATGAAAACTATCCTTCTGCTTCTCCTTATGGTTTTGAGGTGATCCTTTAAGCCTCCCAAAAGGACACTCTTGGCTTTACAGGATCCTCCACGTAAAAGCCTTCCTCGCATTGATGTTGTAAGAGATTCTGGCTGCTCATGAATTTCTTTCTGCATATAATGCTTGTACTTCCCTTTATTTATTTGTTCAACCTCCATTTCTAGAACCGATAAAGCACGTTCAATAGAAGGGAGCCTAGTAAACGTTCCCCCACGTTTACCTTTAATGTGATTGAACTTGAAAATGGAAGCACCTCCATCCTGGAGCCACCAATTTCAACAGAAGTGAAGCCCTTAAGTTCAGTTAAAAAATGAATAGCAACTCCATTTATTTCTATATTATATGTACGTAAAAAAATCATAGATTTTTAGCGAGCATAAATAAATAAATCAGCTTCTCGTTGTTATCATTCATGTCAAATAACGCACCAATGGGTACAAATGCTCGAAGTCATTTTATTGGTTAAGGGAACAATTGTGATAAGCTTAATTACAGATCACAATTTGGTAACAGTTTAGAGTACCTTGAGATGAACAACTTCTCCGTCCTCAACCACCAAGACCTTTTTTGTGTGTTCCACCAGAGCACTTGCATCACTCGAAAAAAAGAATTCTTTTGGTTGCCCATTGCTAGAAAGATATTTCACATCATTAAAAGATGTTCCATTGTTGGTTTGCTCTGTTAACTCCTGAAATAATGAAAATATCATTTTCAGAACAGACGTAATCAATGTTACTGCATCCTCTACTTTCTATGGGCATTTTTCAAGAAACAGCAGGCTTGTGCTTGGCTCTGCTGGATATAGAAAGCTAAAATAATTTGTCATTCATCATGCATATAACTTTCGTGGACTGCCACGTTTGCATTGTACGTTAATGCATCAACACGAGGCAACATACTACTTGCTTTGTATGTTAAAAGTTTAGCATAAACAAGAGGTAACATACTACTTACTTTTACACCCAGGAGCAATGGACTGCCACGTTTGCATGCAATCAATTCATTGGGATAATGCCGGCTTTTGAAAACAAGGGCATATGCTCCTTCCAAATGCCTCATTACCTCAAGCACGACTTGACTAAATGTCATACTCTTGTCACCTGCTCCAAATAGTAATTGGAACTTCGTGTTCATATAGTAACAAATACTCTCATATAAAAAGATAAGAAAGAACATAAAAAGTGAGAAACAAGTAACCTGTTAGATTCTTATATGATCCAGTAAAAAGAACCAAAAACAACAGGAAAAACATATGCCAAAAACGAACACCCTGGAAATAAGGGATTATCATACATGAACCAAGATACACGAAATATCAAGAGACACAAAGGAAACAGGGAGAATTGCTAGCCACACTTAACTTTCCAACTGTTTCAGGATAGTCAGAACTTTGTTTTCTCACCAAATTTGCAATTTCTATCTCTCCAAAGTATTTTTTCCTTTTAAAAGCAGCATTATAGCACTTCAGGTTCATGAAGCTTGTGTATTTTTTAGTGAAGTTAGTGCAGTAGATAAGGCATTCATGCACAACTTGCTTATTTATTACTGAATTCCAATGCATTAAACCACTGAATTTGTAGTATGCTTTAATATGGTTAAATTTCTCTCTGTTGTTTTCGATGTTCTGAATTGATTAAAAAAGTGCAGCTTTCGTGCACACAGCACTTGATTTATGAGTAAACTATGCATGGAGGGAAGAAAAGAGACATTAAACAAAAGGAACTAGAGTTTTAGCAATTATCGACCCACAACTACAGCGGTAAGATACCTTCTTCATTTGCATTATCAAAGATGAACTTCGCAAGCTTTGGAATTACTTCTGTATCTGTTTCAGATTCAAAGGTAAAACCATGTCGTACCAGTGTCTCTTTCAACACCTAAAAACCACAACATTACAAAATTACAATTATGGACAAGAAATAGAATACTAGGTTACGCAAATGAATATGCACGCAAGATTTAAATAAAGTCATCTTAAGTCTATGTTGAAATCCGGTGAAATCAAGGATTTTAAAAAAAAAAGGCATCTTGATATCTATGAGAAGAGATTCATTTTATCAGCCATAAAACAAAATTACCAAAAAAAAGGGGAGAAGCTGAAAATAAAAGTTCAGACTTCAGTAGTAACGGTTATTTAAATAGCACCATATTATCACTTGCTATCTTCTAATCTTCCAGCAAATGTGAGCAGGAAAGCATGAAGTTACCATACATATTACTCCACATGAATACATATAATTGCACTTCACTTTTTGTTCACACACAGACACATTAATGAGATAAAATCCAAAAACCCATTAAATTAGATATTTCAGGATGCCAGGCAGCAGATAAAAATTATAATCTAATACATGTTTGCTGTAAAAGAAGATATATGATGAAGAGTTAAAAAGACGAAAGAGGCAAATCAACCTCATAATTGGTTATGACTCCATTATGAACAACCAAGAATTCGTTCTTCAGATCAGAAGTCTGAGGATGACTATTCCTTGGAGCTGGTTCCCCGTGTGTAGCCCAGCGTGTGTGCGCGATTCCAGCATGAGTTGAGAATGATTCTTCCAAATTTAAATTTGTGGCACCAACTTCTGAAAATATGAACTGATAATAATCACTCAAAACATGGGAGAAAAGGTAAGTGAATAAGAAGCTTCACTTGCACAAAAACCCAAACCATAGCCACTGCAACTAAGCAGCCACCCCACAAAACCATAAAATTATGGATAGATACCGAGGCAATAGACTGAAATGTTTTATCAGTGAGATTGCATTTTTCCTTCCATATTTTAGGCGAACCGCGAATTACTTTTAACAGATTTACTTATTTATGTTGTATTATTATCAATACACCCACCAAATGTGAAACAGTTAAAAAATGTGATCACGCCAACTACTCGTCTGTTAATTTAGCTACATTACAGGATAAAAGAAAATCAGACAAGGGATATTGTATAAATGACTTAAACCCTTAACATGAAACTAAAATCCACTCGCAAAATCGCAATAAATTTCAATATGAATCCTCACATACGCAAATATGAAAAAACATTCTTACGATGATTATTACGAATAGAAGATCAATAAACCCAAAACCCATGTCGTTATGATTTTCATCCTAAACAAAAACCAAATTTCATCGCCGACAATCCATGATCAAGATTAAACCCAACAAAATGGAAATGGAAACGAGAAAAGGAATCACCTTTGTAGACAGATTTGACTAAGGTCTCAATGTTGCCTTCTTGGCGAAACACAAGAGGTACAGTGGAAGCTTCATGAGAAACGTCGATGGAAATTCCGGCGGAATCATAGCCTCTGTACTCCAAACGGCGGAGACCATTGAAAAGCAATTGTAAGATGTAACTTCTTTCTCTACTCACGTTGAAATTTAGATATGCGAAAATCCCACACATTATTAAATAAATGTTCGTTGTTGCTGATTTTTTTCTACAAATTCTGCGGTTTGTCGAATCGGTCAAATTCCTGCAAATGTCTGCAGAAAATGGAAGGAGAAGGAAGCTGAGAAGGAGAGACGAAAATCATGGACTGAAACCTTTTGGATTTTAGAGCTTATTTTGACCTTGACCCATGGTGGATTTTTTTTCAAAATAAGGCTTTTCTTATTTTTGAGATATTATATAAGTGTTTTAAAAAAAATAATAAAATAAAGTACTTTTATATTACAAAAACAAATATTGTAGTTGAATTCTTTTTTTAAAAAAAATAATAAATTTAGTACCAAAATATTAATTTTGAATTCCTGTAATTACAATAAAAAGTTTTAAAAATGTATTAAAAAAATTAACAATCTTTAAAAGCATTACTCCAAATCCATTTTTTTCCCTTGCTCCTAACTGCAAGAAACATTTTTGGGTATTGAATTGTATTGTACTATTGTAGTAAAAAGGTGTGTGTTTATTCACAAAAAAAGAGGTTTATGTTTAAATTAAAAGGAATTTATTGATTCATCATATTGTTTCCAAAATTATTTCAAAAGAGAAAAAAATTCGCAGTATAAACTTATAGAAGGAAGGATTAATAAAAGCCAAGGATGTATAAATGCACGAAACATACAAGTCTATAACAATTATTCAAGCTTCCAAGACCTTGCTAAGAAAGTTCAGTGCATTTTTCACGCATCAAGCATGGAGACTGACGATTTCATTCTGGCAAACCAAAATATACAACATAACGAAATTCTGGTCCTTGAATAATTAATCTCATCACTCGGTTTTGGCTGCTGCTGACTCGGGCTTTTCCTCTGCTTTCATTTCTGCAGAACAACAACCCCCACCATGATGGTGGTGGTGGTGGTGATGATGATGGGGCTGCTGCTTCTTACCCTTCAATTGCTTCCTCATATCATAGGCATCCTCTCCATCGGCATAATATTTAGCCTCTACATCATGAATCTTGTATTCCAAAGTCTCGGTGTACAAATTGAATGCAGCCCTATTGCTTTTCCTAACATGCAGAGATACATATTCCGCCCCATAAACCTGTTTAAGAAACAAAACCCAGGGTTTAGTTATCTGTCAAAGTGGACGCTTTGGTTCAACTCCTATCTGCCAATGGCACCCATGTGAACTAATACACAGAATAAAGAGAGTAAAATAACGAGTGATAAGCAAAATGATCAACCTCAGCTTTTACCCAATTTACATATCATAACACAATCACCAGCCTTAATGAATAAAGGTCCAATACCAGTAACTTATTTGTTCAGCCATATTACATTCGAAATTCAAAATTGATGCACAAAGGATGCCAAAAAATGACAGTAAAACTTCAAGACCTATTTCAATCTCTGTTGTGTGTTGTACTAAGAAAAATAATGCTTATTCGACACAATATGGTGCATTTGCAAAAAAATAATTTAAACAAGAAAACAGTGCATAAATTTCTCTTTAACCACATATTTCCTCACACTAAATCCTAGATTCAGATGTCGTGGGGGCAAAATAAACTTGGCATGAGAATATGATTTTGCTTTCCATTGGCTTAAACAAACCAATAGCCATGGAAAAGTTAAGAACAAATTGGTATCCAAAAAAGTCAGGGTGCTAGGACTGGAAAAAAAGAGAAAAATACAATCATAGCTTGTCCCTATTCACCCATTCACAGGCACGTGTAGTGTTCATTTGGGTATGCAAAGTTACAAAGTCAATTTATCTCAAAAGCATAATAATTTTAAGAACAATTACTTAGAGAACAAATTCAGAGAAATAAGAAATCAATATTCATGCATTTGAATTGGTTGTTGGGGAAGGCCAGGGGATAAGAGTGCAAACATTTCGCCCCTCCCCTGCTAAATCCATCCCTGAACATAACATCAGCAAACCATAGTATGCACAGAGAAGAGAAATTGGTACAAGATTTGGAAACTGGGAGCCGTAGCATCCAAATTAGAAATAATTTCATTAAAGCTTCATATTTTTCATCAACTTCAAATCGACATCCTTAATCCAAACACACTAAAACAAAATGTAATCCGCCAAATCACACAAAACAGCTAAAGAAATAGAAAGCCATCAAAAACCTGTTCCATGGCGTTTTGAGCAGCAGTCATGAGCTTGGTGGCGAGCCCTAGTTTGCGGTGAGTCCTCAGCACCGCAAGCGAGGTTATGTGGCCGTGGCATTCGGAGGATTCCTCCTCCATCTTCGCCAAAACGTATCCCACAATCTTCCCGTTGTAATCCTCCGCCACGTAAAGTAGCTGCGGCCATGATAGGATGTGGTAGAAGTAATACTTCATCTGGTAGTTCTCCGGCAGGCAGAACAAATTGCAGGCCTGCATAGCCAGTAGATCATCCACTGTCGCCTTCCTGATGCACACCATGGTTATATTCACCGGTTGGGATAAGCAGTGGGGATTTACGTGGGGCTGATTGGTGGCGAAGACGAAGAATTTCGTGTGGCTAATTTATTTATTTAAATTTTAATGGAGTAATGGTTTACTTTTTATTAATTTTTTCACTTAAACATATTAGATAAGTAATGTTTTATAAACTCGATCGGAACAAGTTATTTGTGACATACTCGACCAAAAAAATGTTGATCTAAAAAATGATAACTTATATGTTATTTATAGTCTTTATCACACGGATCAAATGGCAAAATGATTGATTGAAATAATTTATCACATTTATCAATTGAAAATTTTAGGCAAAGAAAGATACATAGGTCGTGGAGTTGGAGAATTCGGGAGTGCAACAAAACTGTAATAAAAGGACATAACTATGAATGAGTGTTAAATTTGCTAAAACAGATTATTATGATGATTTTCATTCAATAAAGGTCCATTCATTTAAAATGTTCAAAAATAGTTTCGTTCATACAACCGGTGTCTGCAATACAGTACACTAGCCGGAAAACTTTCAGCAATAACGAATAACCATTAAAACAAAGAAAAATTAATTTCATAAAACCTCTGAAAAATAATTTTGATTGAAAGAAACCTGTCATCTACCAGGGAACTTCCACACTCTGAGGAATCTATCACTGTGTGTGGTTACAACCTTCTGCATTCCAACTGCTAAGCATGTGATGGGCGGCCGATTAGGCATTAGATCAATACGGGAGTCTTCAGAAAGTTTTATCCCCTTCTTTCTCTCTAGGAATCTGTTTTTCCCCATTGAGTGATTTGCTATTATGGCATTTTCCTCCACGATCCATCTTGACAGTACAGTCCCAGTGTCCTGGTCAACGATTCTTAGAACCCCGTCTATTCCACCAACAACTAATGTCAATTTGTCATTTCGCAAGTGATGCATGGAATAAAGCACGTTGGGACTAACTCGTGTCTCCCATAGTCTCTTCGACATCCTGCATGGAACCAACATATAATAACTCACTCGATTTGGTCATGACAGCGATATATAATTTAATATACTGTCAATCCACAAGCCAATCTAGTCTATGCCAAAACTATACTGCATCTATTAATCTTTTATTTGCTCCAAATGTGTGTGTGTAGGATCATGGATAAATCCAGTTTTTCATGCATCACATCTTCCAAAGAACTAGAAGCAGGGTCAGGTCCAACATATATATCAGCTCAGTCATCAGACAGCAACCAAATTTGGAGATTTAAAACAGGTGGACAGGTACTCATTCATAGGGAAGGCGGTCTGGATGATGAAGTGACACGCGAAGCTGAAAATATCAAACAAAATTTTCCAATTTCCACCTCAAGGACAAGGCTGCAATTCAAGGAAATAAATTGGGCACAATACCAGAAGAGAATGATTGTAAAAAGAAAGAGCATACAGGAGCAGAATTTGCTAGTGGAAGGCGTTCAGCATATTTCTGTTATCGCTAGCTTGCCTTGAGACAAGAGAATCAATTTCCTTATCTAAAAAGGGTATTTCACAGATTGAGTTTACTACATAGAAAATTTCCAACAAGCAATTGCCATTCTTCAATATACAATTTTCTTATATCAATTCTTCAGTTTGATTGCATTTAATTCCTGATAGTATTTCTCTGTTCTTAAGTTGCAGGAAATTAGTTACAAATAACATACACCACATTTTGAAAATGAAAACATAACCTGCCCACACAACCTTCCTAAAACTAAAATAAAAACACCTCAAAGTGAATTTAAGGTAAACATATCGTAGATACACATACCTTATGTCCCAACAAGATGCATAGCCCGCACTTGATCCGGCAAAGAGTTGATAGGAGCTTGGGTTTAAAACACAATGTTCTGATTCCTGTGGCCAAATGTCCATGAAAGGTGGGGTCGCGGATCAGTTCTGATTCTCTGACATTTTATGAAGTATATGCATGGGCCCTTTCAAAAGGAGCCTCGATAAATCACAAGGTCCTATTTCTAAAATTTTTATTGAAAAGATTTTTGCCAAAAATAGTAGTTTGCCAAAATGATGATTAAATACAGAACCTTCAAAAGTTGCATTGCATCATCTTATAAACACCATATGAATTTATAAATATATGTCCTTAGCAGATTTCTGCAAAAAATAATAATTTTCCGTCAAAATGTCATATATATATATATACTGCAATAAATGATCACTTCAATTATTGTTTGCATTGATTATATCAATTCATTTAATTCAAATTGAATTTAATTCATTTTTATATTAATTCAAATATAATTTATGTATTATATGTTTTTTATTCAAATTGAAACTAAACTCTATTGAAAACATAAAATACATTAAATTTTTGCATTGATTATATCAATCAATTTAATTAAAAAATATATAAATAAATTTAAAATACAAATGATTGCAATGTTCAGTATCACTCATTATGTAAATCATTCAAAAATACATTTTGCTATTTAAGTAATTTTCTGTCCAAATTACTTACTAAAAAGAAATATAATATTAAATTTTTTCTAAAAATAAAATTGGTCGATTGTTAAAAGTTATCACTACAACAAGGTTTTTCAATGGACATTAAATTATCATTTAATAATCATAATTTTTGATCTCAAATGCATATTATTTCGAAATTACCTTAATTTGAAAGAATTAATGCATTGTAATTGTCTTCCAAAACCATATGTATATTGTATATTTTGAATTGTCTTTTTACCATAAGTATATTATATATTTTGAATTGTCTTTTTAAAAATTCAAATAAAATAGCACAAGAGAATTAAAATAGATAGATTCAAAAGAGTTTCAAATGGACATTAAATTACTCTCAATAAACATGTATATCACCCTCAATAATCATAAATGTTTGACACCCAGTGCATGCAATTTGAGATTTTCATAATTTGATAGAGTTAATGTATGGTATAATTCTGTCAAAAGCATCCAATGTATAATTTTTGTCCCTTGGGATATCTTATTTGAATTTTAAACTATAAGTAATATAATATTGCATATTATATTAAAAACCAATTTTGTTCTATTTATCTTACTAAATTTATCTACTCCAAAATTGAATTCTGAAATGACTCCTCTTTTCAACACCATATATGAGTTGAAACCTTCCAAGATGTAATGTTCGTTTAAATTTAGATTTGTTCGTTGTTATGAACTACTTACATATGAAAACAGCGAGAACAACGAGACACTAAATTTGAAATATGTTTTTCATGATCGAGGAGTAAAAAATATTATTTTTCTATTTGTACAAAATTTTAATTATTACGTATTACTAATGTGATAATTTTCTTCTATGCTACAAAGTCACGGATACATGATAGTATAAAATGCTCCGTAATTGAAATGATTAAACGAATTCCAAAGAAAGTACGCATCTTATTAGAAGACATCTTATAAAATTTATCGACATTGTTTTGGAAAACACATAGTAAATGTTAATAAAATAACTTTTCTGATTTATACATAATTTACTTATGATCACATGTTTCATTTTTCTTTCAAAATAATAGGCTGTTGTGTATATTATGAAGATATTTTGTAGATAAAATCACAACCCATTTGGATAAAGATATTGATGAAACAATTATTGTTATCATTCAAATGTGTCAAACACGTGTCTCACAAAATTGTTTGTGAATGTGGATTTAGACGAAATTATTGAATTTTTAAAAAAGTTCTCATTAATTTTATTGGATGTGATTTAAAAATATTTATTTTATCACATATTAAAAAAAATCATATAGCTTCTCGAAAATTAAAGAATTAAATATGTATTAAAGTTGATGTTCGACATCAATACACTAAACACTATAAGAATCGTGTCATTGCCTTAGACTAACATAATCTAAAATTTTGATATATGATAGTGATCATTAGTCAAAAAAATTAATCGACATGCGTTATATTTAAGAAAGTTTTTTTAAATTAGCGAAAAATAGTTTTTATTTTTAATTTTTTAAATTATATTATTTTTTCAATTTAAATATTTATTCATTTTTCACTAATTTTTAATAATAGCATGCCGTGCATCGCACGGGTTAAATACTAGTTTGGGAAAGAGAAGACAACTGGTCCTGGATATAGCCTAAAATAATGTGTCCTATAATACTCAAGATGAGGTGATTATTATTCATGCATTAACATCAGTGCAGAGAAATGTGCAGAACTGTAACATCTCATGCAAAATCTAAATCCCCGATCAATTACTCTTTAGAATTAGATATCAGACAGAGATGTGTTACAGCAATCAATTGCTCTTTAAACGGTGAAAATCGTTTGATATTGTTATAACAAGCATAATAGAAGAAGGTAATTAGAAGATCCATCGCCTGCCAGAGAGATGATCACTCACCCACCAGTGTGTTTGTTATGTTACAGACACCGTGAGTTCAACGAGGGATAAACCATGAAATATAGATCTTTTTACTAAGTGATAAATAATGAAGTCGGTGTACTTTGAAAGGTACAAAAGTATGGTGAGGGAGAGTTGGGGTAAGATGCCCCCTGTTCTAGATTCAAATTCAGAAAAGTCTTCAGATGAGCGAACAAGTGAGATCCCATTGGTGGTCGTATAGATTTATACTAACATACCCAAATAAACCCCCAAAAAAAGTCATCACCCAATGAATGAATATGTCACATAACCTGCAGAACCGGTTGTTCCCAATGTAGCCACCTGTTGATCTGATGAAAGATCTGATATTGCAATACTTCCAAGAGATGAACCACTGATAATCATTTGTTCGTCAGTGAAACATAAGGACGACACTGACCCAGGATGCATCCTAGAACAATAATATGAGAGCAACAGTCATGAAATGTTTTCACGGGAAAATAAACAGGGTAATAATAATAATAATCCCTGTCAATAACTGATTAGAAATTGAAGTAATGTAGGTATATATATACTTGATTATTTGCGAAATCTTTCTACTATACATATCAAAAACACGAACTTTTCCATCTTCACACCCAATCACGGCCTGTGGGTCTACATAGCTGCAAAGGGAGATTCGATTGGAATTTCAGTAATTTATACAGCAGTTGTTAAAATAATTACAAAGAACAGGAGTAAACTAAAACGAAAGAATATAAAATAAACAAGCTGTAAAACGCGTCATGTAGCGGTATATGGGCAACATAAGGGAAACTGTCACACTCAGCAAATTCGACAGTGATTATACTACAATGTGTTATGATAACGACGTTTGGAAGATGCTAGCGTTCATTCATTAAGTTCTGACTTACTTTTTGACAAAATTAAATTTCTTGAAGCTTAAATGCTAAGAAATTGAGGAAAAAACTCAAACATAGTAAGATGAAACACACCACATACACAATCCCCTAGCAAACAAGCCTTCACGGGAGGAAAATATTTCTCTTGAACCAACACGCCTCCATATGCATATACGAGTCCCCACAAGACCTACAACCTATAAGACAATGATAAAAAAACACAAATGTTATATTTAATAAGTCTTCAGACTGGACTCAGAACAAACCTTGCTTCTTGAACCGTATAAACCTAAGGAAACAACTCTTTCCTAGTCTGTCAAGGAGTTTCAAATGGGCGAAAGAACGGAGAACCCATGTCAAACTTCTCATGCCAGTCTTTGCATAATGAAGCATATTAACTGACTGGCTACGCAAGCCAGACAATATGGAGTTACTTAACCTTTTAAAACAATTATCACATCAAGAGAACTGCAGAGATATAAGCATGCACTTCAAACATAAAGATTAGAAAAGTAAATTGTTCACATTAAATTTACCTTCCCCTCATCAAAATCAAAATCAAACAATGGCGCCTTATCAGGTAGAATATATTCATCCAACCCTTTGCCACTCTCTGCGGACCAGAGACGCATCACCTATGATTATTAGCAGCAACAGTATCAGTTAACAACTTAACATATAAATACACAACTCGAACCCAATAAAAGATCAAAAAATAAATAACGCATATAAACAAGTTATTCAAGACATTCCTGACTTAACCAAATGATATACTGATGGCGATAAATTCAACACCAAATCTACGCAATGCAACATATCAAATCCAACTGACCTCAAAAAAATGCATGACCGAAAAAAAAACTTGATATATGCTGAAAAAACAGAACAAACATTTCTATTTATAATCAAACCCAAGTTTTGACATATCAGCATCCAGTCAGGAATTGCCCAAATAGAGAACATAGAACACAAGATAAATTGAAACATTTTGTGCAACTCTGTCTGTCAGATGTGGTAACTCAAAAGAATCAGGGCTCCAGAACAAGTCAACTAGGCATTTACTCCCTAACCAAGATGAGAATCAAATGTTTGGTGTTACTTTAGCCATAGCAATATGACAAAAATGCTAGATCAAACAGTTTCATTTGCAATATACCCACATCCATGAATGATTCCATTACACAAAGCACTCTAGGTGCGGTCGGTAAATGAGAAACTAACAGTCAAGTTTTTAGTTTCCTAAATCATGACAATGCATACCAAAGTCGGTTGAATGTATGTCTGGGATCCCACTTCAGTCAACCTCAGTTTTCACATTATTTATTAGAAATCACACAAGAAAATTAGCGCTATAAAAAATGAGGGATGACTCAATATGCAAAGACATTTTAAGATCTAAACTTTAACCAAGTGCAAATTCTCCAAATAACACAACAAAATAATTCATGTGATCCTAAACTCATTTTTTGTTAACACAACCGTGCAAGACGTGCTTTATTAGGAATTAATAAAATATACAAGAGAGGGCGACAGAAACAACACCTCCCCGGTAAGAAACTAATTTGATGGTCCAAGTTTCTCAAACAAATTAACTATACCTCACAAATCTTTAATAACTAACATAGCAAGCAAGTTTTGAAATATAAATATAGTTACTACCATGTTGGGGGAAGTTTTTCAATAAGAGATCTAAAATGATTGTATTACAATAAATTTTTATATTTGGCCCAAATTCACACAAATTTATGACTACATATAGAGATTTATCTTTTGCACATTATAACTACAAAGCGGTTCAACGTGATATAAGGAGAAAGAAAACTCAATGTAAGACTTGTTTAAAACATTAAACCAAGTGTATTCTAAAATTTCATGGACCTACCTTATCCCCAACTCCAGTAAGAATCAATCCCATCTTCATTCTGCACTTCTTAAATCTATAAGGGAACCAAGTCAGAGAAAGTCAAACAGAAAGTTGGACACTCAACCAAAACTTGAGCCCAAAAAAGATAAAAGTTTCAAACAATTTAAAAGGTGATACAAAGAGCTTGACGTTGTATAATGAATACTGAGTAATCTTTAATGTCATAGCCAATCTTAATGTGGTGTCAAAAGTTATTGCTATTAGAAGTGGGAGATGAAAAGTACAAACTAAATTGTTGGGAAGGGAAAAATGTTTACATTTACTGAAGTATCAAATGCACAGGATCTAAATCCAAGTAAGAAAATGTACAGAAACTATTCAGAAGGAAAAAAATGCTAACAAACATATTTTAAAACTCTTTATCCTTTACATTCTAATCATAACATCCAGATATTCGCAATCATTAAATGGCTGGTATCAAATATTTACCCTTGTAAGTGACCTTTCCAACAGAAAACATCACAAGGACCATCTTTTAAAGACCAACTTTGCATATCCATGGCGAGCTGCCCCAATTGTTGGTTTAATAATCTTTCTGAATAAGTGGATGCATCAGAGAGGCCAAAAGAATCCACATGCTGCTGCTTGTAATACTGCAATTGCAGTAACTTCAGTTTACTAATCACCATGCTCCTTCGTAGATTATACAGAAGAACAATAAAGAATATCTTTATTAATTACTATTAACATAATAAAAATATGATGCATAAAGATAAAACATCTGAAGAATTCAGAAGAAGCTACCCTTTCTGCTCTTTTACATATTTTTCCTTGGACAGATAAAAAAAATCAAGTTTTAGGGACATTACTTCTACGCTAAATACGACGTAAAGTTTACTTTATCCGGCCCATTCTAAGTCAGTAACTCGTAGGCAATATACTCTGTACTTTTATATGTATGATATGCAAGGTCTTTCAATCCTATATTCTCATAAACCAGCAGTAAAAGAAGGTTGAAAAACACATTTTTTATGCCCTCCTCGAGGCAATGCAGAAATCCAAAGTTCCATATGACTCGTGATGCATAAACATGGACAATAGCACGGTGTTACTAGTGCAGGAACATCAAGAGGATCATTCATGTGCAAATGATTGTATCTTTGGAAGTGATGCCAACTTGGTGATCATGCTTTGACATGGTCCCATAAGGCCTACACCAAAACTAACTAACTAGAAACATCCAGCCCCAAAGTTCTTTCCCACTCGTCCTTAAAAGATGCCACATATTTTGGGAATTAAGTAACTAGAAACATCCACGCATACGGTAACCAAATAACCAAAAGCAATTCAGTAGTCTTTTAATTGTGCCTCAGTTAATTCAATAAAATCGTCCAAACCGAAACATTAGCTTAGCATAATTACCATGCTCTGTTACTGCAAATCATTTCTCTACTCCATTACATTGGACGATTTTACATCAATAGAAGTAGAAGAGAGCAGTACCATGATTTACAAACGGCAGAGCATCGAATTAGGTGGACGAGGTCGAGCAAAACGAATATCATGCACAACACGTCGTCACCCAGAGTTTCCACAGATGTCCTGACCGTGTGCCGCCGCTTATTCACTGACTGCGGCTGGTTGGCCGTGGAGGTCGTGGCTTCCATGAAGTTTTTGCACGCGAAGAAGCTCGTGGGAAGTGCTCAGATTTTTTTTCTTTTTTGGGAGCCGGAAGAGTTCATAGTTGCGTCGAAGTAGTTTGGGCCCGATTGCTGTCCGTACATTGTTGGTCCAGTAACGGATATTTTTATACATAAAATTTCTTTATTAATATTTGTTTTAAGTTGACGTTGCATTGTGTACCTTGTTAACTGTTGCATTTGGATGAGATTAATCGTCATGGACTTAATAGCTCGATTTACCCAAACATGTACAACACTTCTTATTTTTTAAGTTATGCATCGTCACGAGTATAAAAAAATAAAATTATATTAATTTATGAAGATCATTTGATATTAACATTACAACCTGTCGTTTGGAAGAGAGTGCGGCTGACGTGCGATCTGTCACACTGTCAGTTGACGGGGCTAACTCTCATTTGGGCGAATTGAGATATTGTCAACCCAACTCCTATAATTTGATCAGATTTCATATGTTTTTTTCATACGCTTAAATATAAAAATTAAAAAGGAAGTATATTATTTTTTTCTTGTTTGTGATGATGCATGATCTAATTTTGCGTATCAATCTTCATTTATCCTCGTTGGCGACAAAACAGAAACATATAGTACTCCAAATTAATCAAACATTCTAATTTGTTATCACGATTTGTGTTATTTCTATTTAATCAGTATCGTCTAATTCGTCACCAATTTATATCATAAAGACGTTGCACGTGATATCTAACGAAATCTGGTTTTGTGTAATCTTTATCATTATAA